>NC_064643.1:153498349-153801380 GCF_023864345.2 Schistocerca serialis cubense
CAAAGCTAGATTATGGGAGCTTCGTATACTCCTCTGTACGGCCATCCATCCTACGCCGCCTCAACTCCATACAACATCGGGGTTTACGACTTGCGATCGGAGCGTTTTATACTAGTCCCGTAGAGAGTCTTCATGCTGACGCTGGCCAATTGCCACTCACCTACCGGCGCGATATACTGCTATGTCGGTTTGCCTGTCGGCTACTGTCAATGCCCGACCACCCGTCTTATCGTTCCTTTTTTGACGACTCTCTCGACCGTCAATGCGGGTTGTATGTCTCTGCCCTGCTACCCCCTGGAGTTCGCTTTCGTCGCCTCCTTCAACACCTTAATTTTTCACTCCCTGCAACCTTTCGAGTGGGCGAGAGCCACACGCCACCTTGGCTCCAGGCTCAGGTCCGCGTTCACCTTGACCTCAGCTCGCTCCCAAAAGAGGTTACCCCCGGTTCGGTCTGCCACTCCCGTTTTGTGGAACTTCGTTCGAAGTGCATCAATATGACCTTCATTTATACAGATGGCTCTAAGACCAATGACGGGGTCGGGTGTTCCTTTATTGTCGGGGCACAAAGTTTCAAATACCGGCTCCATGGCCATTGTTCGGTCTTCACAGCTAAGCTCTTTGCCCTCTACCAGGCTGTTCTTTACATCTGCCGCCACCGACATTCTGCTTATGTCATCTGCTCCGATTCCCTGAGCGCCATCCAGAGCCTCAGTGATCCGTATCCGGTTCATCCTTTCGTGCACCGGATCCAACGCTTTCTTCGGCAGCTGGTGGACGTCGGTTCTCCGGTTAGCTTTATGTGGGTCCCTGGCCATGTCGGTATCCCTGTGAACGAAGCTGCAGATGCCGCGGCTAAGGCTGCCGTCCTCCAGCCTCGGACAGCTTCTTGTTGTGTCCCTTCATCAGATTGTAGCAGGGTTATTTGTCGGCGCATTTTATCGCTGTGGCATGCCGATTGGGCTGCACTTACAGACAACAAGCTTCGGGCCTTGAAACCTCTTCCCGCGGCTTGGACGTCCTCCTCCCGCCCTTCTCGGCGGGAGGAGGTCGTTTTGGCCCGGTTACGCATTGGACACTGCCGGTTCAGCCATCGCCATCTGCTGACGGCTGCGCCGGCGCCGTCCTGCCCATGTGGTCAATTGCTGACGGTCCGCCACATTTCAATGTCCTGTCCGGATTTTAACACACTGCGTCTAGATCTTAACCTGCCATGTACTTTAGATGCCATTTTAGCGGATGACCCACGAGCAGCTGCTCGTGTTCTTCGTTTTATCAATTTGACAAACCTCTCTAAGGACATTTGATGATGCTGTTTTTTAATCCTATGCCTGTCAGTCTGTCTTTTATCGTGTTTTCCCTTTTAGTTGTTGTTTTAAACTTGTGCCTCGCGGTGCATTCTTAACGTAGTCAGGGCGCTAATGACCATTGAAGTTGTGCGCCCTAAAACCACAAAAAAAAAACCAGGCAGCAACCCAAGCTAGGCGGTCGCAAGGCACGGCGAGCAAAATCAGGAGAGCAGACAGGCAGGCAGCCAACACATATCCTCCATACTGAACCGGCAGACCGCGTACAACCAACTCCACATATACGCGGTTGCTTCCACCTCTTACCTCGCGGCGTCTCAGCAGGTAACCCGAGCAAACGTCAACTGCCACTCGCCTCGCGAATGCGGAAAACAACAAGGCAAGCAAAGATAAGAAACATCGAAGGGTCGATAATGGACATCCAAGAGACTGGCGCGTCAGTAACGAGCGCCACGGCTCACCCAGTGAAGATGGGATTTAAGCTGAAACTGTAGTCACACAACTTTTTTTCTTGTCTTGTTTATTGTCTTCTTTATTATCATGTTAACCCATTCTCATACAATAGATGTCTTAGTGTGAAGGATAATTTGGCAGCCACGGTCACTGTTGTTTCTATTATATCTTCACAGATCGGCTACCAGTCGATACACAATGGAAGGAAGCTCTCAGCGTGTAAAGATGTAATTTCCTGCTTGCAGCTTGACAGGACGCTGCAGACACAGTGGAACAGGCGTAGCTTCGTATGGCAACCAGAGCAGTTGTTACTTCCGCGACTCACTGCAAGGTGGCCGTGTTTGCGGATGAGGCATTCATTGAGTACATAGTGGCACTGGCCAGCGTCTTCAAGCAGCAGTCCGCCAGTGCCCGAACACCTGCTAGGCGGCTGCTCTGATCTTGTTTACCGCTGGGCTGCGCTGCTGCCCTCCACCCACTGCAGGCTGAATACATCCAGTACGCCGTGAGCCCCATGACGTTCGTGAGACCCAGCAAGGCGCACAGGGCTTTACTCGCGGCAAGTCGTGCGTTCTTCACGCTTCATCTCTCTGACGCCGGGCGATCCGGTGAACCGCAAGCAGTAGCCACAGTGTATAAAAGCAGGGCCCTACACAGTTGGAGGAGTACAGATAATGTGCAAGACAGTCACCGGGTGTGAAACTCTAAGAGCTTATTTTCAGGAAGGATGGCGAAGAGGTTCTCTTACGGTATACATTTTACACAGCGTGAACTTTATGTTGAGATTCTTGGGAGAGCCAGCCGTGAGAAAACTATTCCACCTAGAATGCAAGATACATAAGAAACGAGAAATATCGCGAAACGTCAAGAAGAATATAGTAATTTCAATTATAAACAAGGCATGTGCTAGTACATGTTCACATTAACTATCAGTTATATGTGTCACTAATACAGAATACTGGCACGAATTATTAACGAAAGATTGGATACATCTCGACCTCGGGGAGTAATGTAAGTCCACACGAAGCAGCAGTGACCCCATGATTTATGTCAGATATAGACAGAAGGAAGGTAAACCCAACTTTTCATTATTGTGTAGATGCAGACAAAGTGTTTGACAGTGGTGACTGGACTACACTCTTTGCAATGTTGAAGGCAACACGGATAAAATACAGAGAGCGAAAGATTGTTCACATCTTAACAGAATGTAGAAGGACAAGAAATGGAAGCAGTAATTGGGAAGGAATTAACACTGTGTTTGTAATATGTCTTTGATGTTCATCAGCTTGTGTATTGAGGAAGCAGTAAAGGGTACGGAGGACTGACATGGAAAGTGAATTAAAGTTAAGGAAGTAGAGAAAAGTATGAGGTCTGCCGATTACAGTGTAATTCCATCAGGCAGTGCAAAGGACTGGAGGAGCTGAAGAATGGAAAGAGAAGCAACATGACTTTTGTTGTTTGAGGAGTAAAATGACTGATGATGCTGAAGTGCCGAATAGCATAGAGATTATCACGCCCTGATTTTCTTTTACAGTCTTCTCATTTATGACACATCCATTCTGTTTCTATTCAACTTTTATATAAACGACACATCAGAGGTACTCGTTCTCAACAAAGTAAACTACTCTGTGTACCACTACGCAACGCTGCCATTTTCTGTATCAGGTACCCGCCTTTGGAACAATTTTCTTCAAAATATTAGAAAAGTTAAAACCCTTTCAAACCTCAAAAGGCAGTTAATGGCCGACGTTTTATCACAATAGCCATCTCTCCTGGGAGCTCATTCTCGTCAACCCTCCCTCCCATATTCTACAGACTTGTCTTTTGAATTTCTTTCCTTTCCTGGCAGCCACTGTCACTTTCATTTCAGTCTTGTTCTCAGTCACTATCCCTTCCAGTTCTTCTAAGCTACACGGAGTGGCCACGTGGTTCGATGCGTCATGTCACGGACTAAGCGGCTGGACGCTCGAGTCCTCCCTCTGGCGTGGGTATGTGTGTTGTTCTTAGCATACGTTAGTTGAAGTTAGTTTAGGTAGTGTGTGTTGTGGGTTGGCAGGAGAGCCTACACCGGTCTGAGAGGAAGCCGAAAGGCACGCGTTTTAGCTCACGCAGGCTGGCGTGAGGTCTGGAACAGGACAAGGAAATTAGACTGTCGCAAAAAAGGACGTAGCTGTGGAATACTTAACTTTAATCGATAAATGGTGAACATCGCTCTTGACGGTACATGTTTTACAGCATCAATAGTAACTGGTAATGGCGCCTTGCTAGGTCGTAGCAAACGACGTAGCTGAAGGCTATGCTAACTATCGTCTCGGCAAATGAGATCGTATTTTGTCAGTGAACCATCGCTAGCAAAGTCGGTTGAACAACTGGGGCGAGTGCTAGGAAGTCTCTCTAGACCTGCCGTGTGGCGGCGCTCGGTCTGCAATCACTGATAGTGGCGACACGCGGGTCCGACGTATACTAACGGACCGCGGCCGATTTAAAGGCTACCACCTAGCAAGTGTGGTGTCTGACGGTGACACCACAGTCTGTAAGTCTAGGGACCGATGACCCAAGCAGTTTGGTCCCTTAGGAATTCACGCACATTTCAACATTTGAGTTCTTCTAAGACAGACAAGGCTTCAGAGGTGCTCAACTAATCAGTATCGTTCTGAATACTTCCATTATTATTTTGTTTTTAGTGTTACTATTATTTCTGTCATTGCAAAGTAATACTCATTATTAACAAGATATTGTCACAGAGTTTGTGATTTATTGAATAATTAATATCATTTTAAGTCCTCCATTATTTTGTCATCATTGTTACATTTACTGGCAGCGGCGTTCAGTAGGTAATGCAACACGACTTTTTTCCCGTTTTGGTTGAAAACATTTGAAACTTGCTGTGGGACATCGTGGAAAATTCCCGCTTGAGTCTCTGCAGTTTCATGAAGTCCCGACAGATGATGGGGCTATAAGTAGCCTTCAAAAGGGCGTCAGGAACGGAGGTGCGTTACCAGCTAAGAGTTGTCACTGGATTTATTTTGGAGGAAAGCCAGAGTAACATAGATATTCTTAGAATATCTACAAGGACCAGCCAGTGAAAAAAAGTACCACGAGTCATTGGCGAGGAGTCTGTAATCGTAGCAACAGTGTCTCGCAAACCTCTCATATCACGCTCGTGCCGGTCGCCCGCACACAGCTGTGACTTTTGCGACGTTGGAACGTGCGGACCCTTTCATCCAAGATAATCGGCGGATCACAATCAAACACCTCGCTACTCACCTCCGCGTCTCTGTTGGTGGTGCTGATACACTCGTCCATCAGTCTGGATACTCGAAGGTGTGTGACCGATATGTTCCTCGAGGGACCCACTGTATGGAATTGCTTGTACGTCACGAGGCTAGTCGTGACGTTTTTAGTCGAGCAGCGTTACACGCGATAAAACGTCGGTTCATCACTTCTAACCAGAAACAGAGCAGCAAGCGCTGAAGTGGCTCCACGCCACCTCTTCTCCGACGAACCCGACCACGGGGTCCTCTGTTCGATTCCCGGCGCGGTTAGGGATTTTCACCTACCTCGAGATGACTGGGTGTTTATGTTTTCGTCATCATTGAAGAAACTGGTGAGATTGGACTGAGAAAAGGTTGGGAATTTGGACGGGCGCTGATAACCACGAACTTGGGCGCCCCACAAACCAAACATCATCATCATCATCATCATCACATCCTCCGAAGAAAAAGTTCAAAGTCGCATCCACAGCCGGTAAAGTCATGTAGACAGCCTTCTGGGAGTCTCAAGGGATTGTACCTTTTTGTCCTCCTTCATGGTGCAACAACCAACTCGGAAATATATTGGGCTACCCTTAGGAAATTGACAAAACGATTTCAGCGTGTTCGTCACCGAAAAAATGCAAATGAACTGCACCATGTCCATGACATCGTAGGACCTCAGACAAGTCTGCGCACCATAGAGAACCTCACAAAACTTAATAGGACTGTTATTCCTCATCAAACCTACAGCCCGTAATGGCTCTGAGCACTATGGGACTTAACATCTGAGGTCATCAGTCCCCTAGAACTTAGAACTACTTAAACCTAACTAACCTAAGGACATCACATAC
Source organism: Schistocerca serialis cubense (assembly GCF_023864345.2). NCBI lineage: Eukaryota > Metazoa > Arthropoda > Insecta > Orthoptera > Acrididae > Schistocerca > Schistocerca serialis. The sequence goes on from NC_064643.1 coordinate 153,504,212, forward strand.
ATCCATGCCCGAGGAAGGTTTCGAACGTGCGACCGTGGCGGTCGCATGGTTCCCGACTGAAGCGCCTAGAACCGCTCGGCCACTGCGGCCGGCAGCAAGACGCTGCCTCCAATATCGACCAATGGTGTGGTGGCATGAGGGCATACGGGCCCTCGCAGTAAGATGGGGTAAGGCCGTCACATTGAACGGAGATTATGTTGAAAAACAGGTTTTTGCAACCAAAAGTCTGAGTTACAATACGGGGTCTACTGGAATCGTGGAAATGACTGACCTGCTCTCAGAAGAAAACTTTATTGTCTTACTTATTGAACGCCCCCTGTGTTACTGCCATTTATTATTTTATTAATAATGCAAATTAATATTAATATGATTATTATGTAATACTTTTTGTATATGTTGTTCCTCGTCAGATGTAAGAGAGGGCCTGTTCTGGCTAAATAAGTAGTAAATAAATATTAAATAAATAAAATGTAATTGTATACGACCGAAAGTGCTGCAGTCTTGCGTCTATCCTCGAGGTTTTATACGAATTAACGAGTAAATCCTAATGCAGAATATTACCTATCTGTCCATAATTTCAATAATTGAACATGGAAATCAATTAAGCAAACACATTTGTTGGTGTGTGCCCGGTTTAAACTCATTCTGTACTCCGTTTACTGCAACTGAAGAGGGTGTATAAGCGCTTAGCTCAGGACGTAAGTCTAGATTTTGTTTATTATTTTATCAAAATATGCATCTCAATTGTACTTAAGTCGAAATCAAAGTCACCTACATATTTTGACGGATGCCCATACTAACAATTACAGCGTTCTCCCCTATAGCTGTCAGTCTTTTGAAGTGCATGTCACATTTTTATAGACATCTGTACTGATACTTTGATAAATATGCATTGCTAAATATGCGTTTCTGGCGTGTAGAGTAGCACTATACAAGTGGATTATCACTGTTGGACTCCACGCCCTACCACATGAACCAGAGGTAGTCACGTCTCAGCACACGCAATATAGTGTGTGTATAATCGCATTTAGAAGATCGTGTGACTGGCAGTTTTGTCGTCATGACCTATACCGGATGGTCTTTTTCTATTACAATGAGTAATAAACGTTAGTAAAAAAGCGTCTGTTGTTGACAGTTATTTTGTCGTGCTACGACGCAGTCCAGTGTTTGTCCTCCACTATTATGGATACTGTGGCAAAGGCAGACTAACGTTATGCTGAAACCGGCATTTTTCGGAGTATTAAAGTAAAGGTTGTTGACTTATGTCTTTGTGCATAGATTCGATATAATCACAGTCTATGTCCGCCCTGACACCTGAGTGGTCCGCGTGACGGATTGCCGTCCTACGAACTCGGGTTCGATTCCCGGCTCGGTAGGGGATTTCTCCGCTCAGGAACTGGGTGTTCTGTTGTCTTCATCATCATTTCATCACCATCCGGCGTGCAGGTCGCCCAATGTGGGGTCGAATGTAATACGACCTGCACCAAGGCGGCCGGAGCTGCCACGCAGGGGGCCTCTCGCCAACGACGCCAAAACGTTCATTTTCCATCACAGTCGATAATTGTTTATACGCGAAATTGATAACGTGAGCCAGCAAACAGCGATGCTGACTATTCTACCAAGGATTATATGTGGGTTTTATGACTGTCTATTTCTAGTAAGCAAACAAATACTGAATAAAATACCTTGCCAGAGCTTTTATTTCTGACAGTGTTGGGAAATTTCTTTGACCATGAAGAAGATAATGCACATAAAACTATACATCTCTAGAGGGTCTGACTGTCCTGTTAGCATAGATACAGAACAAATAATGCCTTCATGATACGTAAAAAAGGCAGTGAGCATTGAGCGCATTTTAGGCAGAACCTATCAGAATTTTTGTATATGTGACCCTAAGATTGTACCGTAATTCGTCTACTAGGAAAGTAATACTCGCTCAAATGGTGTTGATTATGACTAGTTTTCTGGTTATAGCTCCCAAAATGGGAATACGTAAGCTGAATGGTTACGTGTTGTGGAAAACTGTACTTTTAATGGATTATTCTGTAATGGTACGACTTTGGTTATGGCTCCCAAAATAGGACTATGTTAGCTGAATGGTTACGTGTTGTGGAAAACTGTACTTTTAATGGATTATTCTGTAATGGTACGACTTAATACCTCGATAATACACTTGAGAAAAGACAATCAGGACCTATAATGGTTTATAATACTATGTGTGCTATTTGTATCCAGTTTTAATGTGGAAATCGGTTAAATCGGTTACACAAAAAACAACGATATTGGCAGCTGCTGTGAAACCGATCCACCATATGACAGAAATAACGTCGCCTGGCCTCCTTATTTCCTATAGAAAAAGACTGGTATACTCGTTTTATTATGCACTCACAGGCGAGGGTGGCAGAAACGTAAACTTTCCAGATGGGCTGCAGATACTGCGCAGTGCTAATGTCAGTATGTTGTAAATAAATACCTACGATTGACGTTCGCATCTGTAAAGATTTATAACTTGCATAACATGTTTAGGATTTTCGTGGTGTGCTACGACTTACAGGTTGGATTAATGGAGGCAGTCTATAATTAGCGCGAGAACTGCTTTCATAAAAATCTGCTTTACTGATAGTCCAGCACTTTGTTGCTGAAGACAAACGATCAACCAACGATATCCTCGAAAACCTCAGGTAAACGGTGAATCAAGTGAGTTTAACACTGCTGCATCATGAAAACGACTGTAAGGTGGCTATAATTTTGCTACTTGCAAGATCTTATCCACATACTTTGCCGTGCAAACACATTTAGGTATCATGTAATACCTTGTACATTGTATATATGAATCTATAAAGGTCACTGACATTGTCACGTACACCTTGTAAATAATTGTTAACGCTTATTGCATGAAAGGTGACGGAGTGTCTTTATTATCATACTAGTAGAGGTAGGAACGACAGTGGAAATGAAACAGCAGGCAGAATTCAGGCCCTGGGTGGAATGGCCAAACAGGTGTGTTGGTCCTGCTTAAAGACGGGAAGCAGTAAGACGGAAGTTGCGACACCTAAGCGCTGGGGTACAATAGAGTCGCGACTGGCCAGTTTTGTAGCCGGACGGGAACGTTTATACTTCGGAAACTACAAAAATCCTGGACACAGCTGAAAGGAACGAGGTAGCGTCACCTCGGGAACCACGCAGGCTGGGTTATTTCCAAGGGTTTTTACTCATAAGCGTACCATTGTACGACTATAGGTTTTTCCTCACAAACTTTCCGCGCTGGACGACAAAATACTAAAATATGGTTGGTCGGCGTTCAGAAGATTCTGTGGAGAGGGGGAGAATATCCTGTGGCTTCGGGAATATGATTTGTTTTCGGAATTACGAGGTTGGGGAGCCTAGCCTTGCAGGGAAGCCAGCGGTGGAGAGACGTGGTCTTGTGTTGTGAGCGCCCTTGTGTGACGGTCGCTCGATATCAGCTTTGTTGATACAGACGGACTTGCTGTCTTTGCTCTAAGGAGAGTTTATAGTTAGAACAGTTAGGCACTGTACTGTTGCGAACCTATACGATTCTGGACTTCACCTCCGGGTTGGAAGTCGTCGTTGAGTACGCAGCGTTCAGTAATTGAGAGCACTTCCTCTGCCTGTACTTACGTTGAGACGTTATCTGAACTCCGTCCATCGGCTGGGAGTTCGCGTTTCCGGTCTGTAGAACACAGAGAGGAGAAGACAGTATTAGAGCATATTAGTCATAGGACCGCTTTCTGTCGTCCTAGTGTTTGAAAGAATTTATTTTGTGGCTGGAGCTCTTCCATCATCGCAGATGAGTACGAGAACCATCACTTCGACGCACCGGACACAGTACATATGGTGATATCGCAAATTGCTTCGGCTTATGAGGGCTATATAAGCTAAACAGCGGATGATCACGTTAGTTTATTTCCATTGAGGTTCCACACCACCGTAGATCATTAGTGTCTTCTAGTGTTTGGTACGTAGATGATGTCAGTCATTTCGCGTTATTGATATTAGATCGCGCAGTCATACTAAGGGGAACAGTTGTGCAATTGATTAGTTATTTTACTTAGGTAATGTAAACTTTGTTATATAAAGGTTTTTGTTAAACTACAATAACAACGTTTATCATTTAGTAGTATTAGTTGCCTCAAACATTTATTTATGTTTAGGTTGTATTTTTGTATGTTTCATTAAAAGATCCTAAGATCAGCTTCAGGGGGTAGTCCTACAGGCCAAATCTTCATTTTATGATTATTATTTTCCGTTGCGCACATTCATTTTACACCCGCCGGGAGTAGAATCTTGGACGCCCACGTCACAAGGTCTCTTCCATCACGAAAGTTTTGACCTAGAAAGATATTCCATTTGTTCCACAGCCCTTACTTACCCGATCTGAGTCCTTGTGACATTTTAGATTTCCTTAAATTACAAAACGTCTTTAAATGGCGCGTTTTTGTGATTCTCGAAAACGTTCAGTATAATGTGACCGACATGTAAAAGTCCCTACCAGCTGAAGCCTTTCAATGCTGCTACGAAGACTAGGAACCACTCTGTTGGTGTGTGGCTGCCGCAGGGAACTGCTCTGAAGGTGAAAACTACTTTGAAGAGGACAATATTATTGTTTTAAAAAAAGAGGTTTATTAAATAGAAGTCAGCGTCATTACTTTTCTCACGCACCTTGTATGTATATATTCGAACAATTATATATATATATATATATATATATATATATATATATATATATATATATATATATATATATATACTAGTCCGAGCATCAGATCGCTTATGGGATTAGGGAGGATAACATCTGTCAGTCTCTAACTTCTCTTATTTTACGTGAAAATGTGCGCTGGCTACGAATGTTAATTCTCAAAAGCGTTTCTCTCAAAAAGAGCATTTCTCAAATTGAGTTCACGTAATACTAGCATGTTGACTGAATCTGTTTGCACCGAGTGCAGCATTGGTTTTTCGCTAAAGTCTTGTACCTAGCAAGGTGTGTGTTACAGCAACAAGAGGTCCGTTGCTACAGATCGTGGCCACGAGGCTTATAAAATCACATTACGGGATTTGATCATCAATCTGAGACTCATATTACGTTGGGTTAATGGGTGTCGGATATAATAAGCATATGACCCTTAAGAAAATTGTACAGCCGCGTCCCATAAGAGGAAATTATATCCTTTCTAAAGGCTTCTCCTCCGAGATGTACCAGGCTTCGATCTTGACTCTGGTATCAGCTGATTTGCACTTATCATCAATGACTGTTTCGTAGAAGGGATATTGCCAGAGCCCTGATGATACATCGTAACCAAGGCAAAGGGGTTTCATGATAAAAGATTTTAAAACTGCAACACTTTACACATGATGATGATACTTTAACGAGTAGAACGAGAGCGCCTTTTTTAGCTACTAAATAATACATTTCTATTAATAAGACTGTACCGGCGAATCCAGCAGCACGCAGAGGTGTAATAAAAATAATATTAGAACGTTCTTTCACTGATACAGCTGATTCTGGTGCTTGGGTCCCTCACGAAGTGACATGATGGGAATCTTATCAAACTTCTTCCGGCAATAGTAGACGCCCTTGCTAGTGTCTTGCCTGCAGTCTGATATGGCTTCTTAATTGTTGAATTGTTGCATAATTGTTGCAGTGTGACCACAGTCTTCTGGACACTCCGATCGCCGGCAATGGGGGGAGGAATTTTTGAACCATTACTGCTAGACAGTAATTGCCCCAATTACCAGCTTTGTGTAGTCTGTCAGCAAACGTGCGCGTACTTTGAGGCTGTCGATGTTGGCACTAGGCATCTCATTTACACTGAGAATATCGTTGTTACGACGTCTCTGAACCACCTGGAGCCTTGTGGAGCTCGCAGAAACGGGCAATAATTGTTGGTGCTTCTGTTATTATCACGTGTATCTCGCCCACTTTTCCAGCAGTTATTATGCGTGTATTGTTCATAATTTTAATCATGTTGGCGGTAGGTTAATTGGTCTTTGGGGAATATGCTTATCGATAGACGGTGCTCGATCTCTAGGATTGTAAATTTTATCATTTAGCGGAAGAGATACCGTGACCTCTGTGAGTCTATGAGATTGCGTGTAGGAAAAGACTTTCTGCTGCTCTGTGGCCATTGCACTGTCTCAGACGTATGTAATTCAGATTATTTACACATCTGTTTAGGAGTCTTGCAGTGAGCTTGTACGCTAATAGTGAAAGAGTTACAGGTCTACATCTTCGGCTTGAGAGCCCTGGCGAATCTTGTTTGCACTCTCGCAGAATAGTATTTACGAGTGTTATAGCATCACCGCAAACTAATAATATTGCTAATTTTATATATATCGTGTTGTTGTTGGTTTATAGATATGCATTGCCTTCCCAATATTAACACTTGGCCGTCCGCACGTCTCGTACAAAATAATTCGCTTGGCGCCGGCAGCGCTAATTCGGATTACTCGGCTTGTCGCCTGCCGCTTGTCACCTTTCCGTTGATGACAATCTTCAAACACATTGATTACAGCTGTAACTACTGAATTTTCTGTAGCACACCTGGGAAGGTGTTCTGGCTTACGGCTGAGCAACCATGTGGAGTTCTCCTGCTAGCGGTACGCGTTGCGGAGGCGACCGATGCTGCTCTGGAATTTCCATGCCTTACCAGCATCTCACTTAGCTCTTTCGACCTTCCAGTGCTGGGGAACTTTCTCTTAATCTAGATATGATACCAGTCGAGACCAAATTAGCGTAATTGGAAAAACGCGTAACGCTGCTGAAAATACAGAGAAAATACTTAAAATGAGAAACTTAGATATCTGTCTAAGAGGAGCCTCTGCTGGTGCATCTAATGATGAAGTCTTTTATTGTTATTAACAAATAGAACTCAGGTGACCTGGCCTAAGGTAATTTTTTACTAACTGTCAAATACAGCCTACAACCCCCCCCTCCCCCTACACTGTCCATATACAGAGTGTTCTAGATGTATGAGATCGAGTTGTGGAGGGATGCTTTAGTAGCACTGATAACTAAATCAGCTACATAGTGCCTTCCGTTTGCTGAGAACATCATGACGTCATGAACAATGGGTGGAGTAAGTTCTTCAACTGTGACCTGCTGATTGCGTCCCATTGTTAATTAACGTCCGTCTTAGGCCGTATCTGTTTGTAAACGGAACTTAGCGTATTATGTTCTGATGAGGAACCCGTGCCTAGAAATTCACCGTTTGCATCTAAGGTAGGTTTGATGAACGGATCATTTTCATATCTTCCGCTCCACGGTAGTCACACAAACTGAGAAGAGGGCGCCGCCGTGAGTCCCTGTTGTGGTTATGATGGCTCATACATTTTCCGTCCGACTGCAACAACGGCCGTCAGAGACTGCTACGTCCGCAGCTGAGAGGTGGGACTGTGGTGCTCCACGGAAGCACTCCACTCTCGACTTCACCAGGTGGAACAGAAACCTACGGCGAGTACTTGATACATTGTCCATGCTATAGGCTGTTGGCTCACTGTCTCCTGTGTGTACATAAAGTGACGCGGGAGATTTGAACGTAGTCTGATCTTCAGGCTTATTATACCTCCACAAGGTACATTCATTGACACGAGCTGCTTATCAGTATTTTATATTCTAAATACACTCCAATACCACTAAGAGCTATTAATTGGAATTGTAAAAGACGCTGTATAAGTGAAAGCCTCTAAGGACGCTGAAAGCGTATAATATTAGGGACCCCATTTTAAAGTAGGCCATCGTAGTGATCTACCTGTGAAGATCGTACCTGAAAACTGATAGATCGCTGGATCGAATATCGGCTGCACCACGAAAATTCGCAGTCTTCCTTTAACCTTACTTCCATCTCTTAAGCATGTGAGGAATTCGTGGCAACTATGCATTTTAAACTGAGAGTCTCCTTCCTCCAGTAGGATAAGTGGGGTCGACTGGGCACACGCATGTCGCCCAAAAGTGGTGTCCAATAAAAAAACTAGCCCTGGGCCACTGAGCCACTTGCAGTTGTTATTGAGAACTGCGCCAGCAACCGAAGTCAAAACTACCATCATTCAGATTACAGGAGATACTTTTTGTGCAAAAAAGTAACAGAGTTTCGTCTTGAACGTATGTAACATTGACATTCTTAACTACGACCATGGAAGATGTTCGGGACTGGACGGATAAATACGAGGATTTTGGCAACCTAAGCCTGACGAACGAGGTAACGTACCGGACCCAAGGACGGCCCTTAACGCCTATTCAGTATTCTGAACATTGACATGAACCCAACAGTGGCCTATGTGTTGCTGGATTAAATCAAAGTCGATATTTGCGTGATGGAAAGTCTTGTCGAAAATCCGACAAATGGGCTTTCGCAAAGGATAGATAACTAACAGATATGAGATAAATTACCCGTAACTCATGGAAATGCAGGAATATTTTCAGAAATCAATTTTGATTCTGAGTATGTATCTCCTAGTGGGAGGAAAGAGAACATTACCAAACATCAATTAAAATTCGATTGCTGGGTGGAAGACCCAAAACTGTTCAATAAGACACAAGGATAAGAGCATAATTTTATTTCACATTGTTAGGGGTTAGGAGAAGACGCTTATCTAGTCTTTGCAAGACACATATTTAAATAAATATCATATTTATAACTACAAGCACAAAGAGAGTCAGTGATGTTTCGGTAGACAACGACGGGGATGTGGAGCCATGGTGACTACAGTACCGAGGCAGTTGCCCTAGGTTTCACGTTGACGATCCATAGCGCCAAAAGCCCGATCGAGTTGGTCCTGCAGATTCTGAGTTTCGTTTAAATCCATGGAGTTTGGTGGCCAGAGGATTGCGGTGAACCCATCCTGGTGCTTGAACCACACCCGTACGCTGCATGTAGGGGTGGACAGGTCCCAAACGATAGACGAATACTTGTGCTCATTAACTGTGCGTTCCAGAATGACGGGATCGCCCAAGGAATGCCATGAATATCTTGAGGCTATAACGCTCACTCCTCCAACGACCATTTGTTCGATGGATCATAAAACATGATTCATCTGAAAAGGCCACCTGTAGCCACTCAGATGCGGTACCGTCGGGAAAATTCCACCCTTCGTCACTCACGAACAGCAGTCAGCATGGGTGCATGAACCGGATGCTTGCTGCAGAGGCTCATACGCAGCAGCGCTCACTGAAAGATCGATGACGAGACACCGCTGGTACCCTCCAGGTGCATCTGAGCAGTCAGTTGCTTAACAGCTGCACGTCTCTTCGCCTGTACACTCCACAGCCCTCGTTCACCCTTGTTATCTACGGCCTGTGGCGCACCACACTTGTCTCGATGCCGATTTTGGACAGCGTCATTTTGCCAGGCACGATATACTTTAACCACGGATACTTACGAACAGTTTAGAAACTCTGCCGTTTCGGCAATAGCTTCACTCTTGTCCCGGAGGCCAATGACCAGCCCACTTTAGTCGTTGGATATAACGTGCCGTTTCCGCATGACGGCAACGACTGGGATGTTTTATGGGTCCTCTCGACACGCCTGATATACCCTACACTGCTAGTGGTACCACCTGTCGTCTGAGAGTAGTTATTGCTTGTTAACGTCGAACATTGGCGGTGGTCACATTTATGCCACTGGATTGTGTATAATGTACCTATTTACATTCCTGTAGCTCTTTATTTATTAATTCTGAAAGCCGGACACAAGTGCACTTGCTTTTCTGACAATAACTCTGGTAATCGTTAATTGTCTTGTATTTTGGGCTGGGCAAAAATTCAAAACTAAAAGCTTATTTAATTCGATTCAAATACAGAGTGTCTCAGACTAAATCGTGAAGGGCTAACACTACGCGACCAAAACTATACGGAAACCTGGCTGAAAATGACTTACAAGTTCGTGCTGCTCTCCATCGGTAATGCTGGAATTCAGTATGGTGTTGACCCACTCTTAGCCTTGATAACAGCTTCCACTCTCACAGGCATAAGTTGAATCAGGTGCTGGAAGGTTTCTTTGGGAATGGTAGCCGATTTCATGGAGTGCTGCCCTGAGGAGAGGTATCGATGTCGGACCGTGATGCCTGGCACAGAGTCGGCTTTACGAAACATCCCAAAGCTGTTCTACAGGATTCAGGTCAGGACTCTGTACAGGCAGTCCATTACAGGGATGTTATTGTCACGTAACCACTACATCACAGGTCGTGCATTATGAAAAGGTGCTCGGTCGTGTTGAAATATGCAATCGCCAACCCCGAACTGCTCTTCAACAGTGGCAAGCAAGAAGATGCTTAAAACATCAATGTAGGCCTTTGCTGTGATAGTGCCACGCAAAACAACAAGTGGGTGTGTGGTGTGCTTACTTTAAGGCGAGTGTCAGCAATATGTCTCGTGGTCTTATCGTGGCGTGTTTATGTTTTGCCGTTTGGTCAGACGATAGAAATGCCACTTGCACGCTTAGAGTAGCAGATTGTTGGTGACCAACTTTAAAGAGAACTTGATTAATATTCACACACATTTATTAAAATAATAAAAAGCATAGACATTACGTAACTTGATTCTGGATGCTGTTTACGATTGACAATCTGAAGATCCTTTGGTCTTGGTATGTTAATCTTATTCTCACATATCCCTGATACTTGAAAATGTGTCTATACATTTATCTTCATGGCTATGTACAGGAATATGATAATCTAATTAGGCGCAGACTGAAACTTGACTATAGATTGGTACAGACAAATGCAGACTGGTACAGACCAATGCAGACTGACTAATCGAGGTCTGTACACTCGTTTAATACCTCGCGCGTTCTGATATCACTGCGCAAGTGTGATCCGCGAGGAGAAAAGGTTCTACATTAGCAACAATCTCATTGGCTGCGTTGCAAAATTAATACGCGGATCGGCGGAAGCAGAGTTTGGTCCGTCTCTAAGGCAGGGCCATCTCGTAGTGGGGAGACGGACGAGCGCTGCGCCTGCGCTGTTGTGCTTAGCGGGGCGCGCTCTAGAGGGAAAGTTGTGTGCGCACTGACTACGCGGAACTATGTACACAACAGGGTGCAAGTCCCATCTATGAAAAGCACGACCATACCATAACACTACCGCACTACACACGCTGGCAGATGACGCTCACTGGGCATTCGCCATACCCATGGCCGGCCGCAGTGGCCGAGCCGTTCTAGGCGCTTCAGTCTGGAACCGCGTGACCGCTACAGTTGCAGGTTCGAATCCTGCCTCGGGCATTTATGTGTGTGATGTCCTTAAGTTAGTTAGGTTTAAGTAGTTCTAGGGGACTGATGACCTCAGATGTTAAGTCCCGTAGTGCTCAGAGCCATTTGAACCGTCGTCACTCCACACAACGTTTCTCCACCGTTCAGTCGTGCAATGTTTACGCTCCTTACACCAAGCGAGGCGCCGTTTGCATTTTACCGGCGAGATGTGAGGCTTATCAGCAGTTGCTCGACCATGAAATCCAAATTTCTCACTTCCCGCCTAACTGTCATAGTACTTGCAGTGGGTCCCGATGCAGTTAGGAATTATTATGTGTTGGTATGGATAGATGTTTGCCTATTACACATTACGACCACCTTCAACTGTTCTCGGATTTCCGCGCGGAATGGCCGCGCGGTTCGAGGCGCCATGTCAGGCATCACGCGGTCATTCTTGCCAGAGGTTCGAGTCCTTCCTCGGGCATGAGTGTGTGTGTTTTTCTTAGCATAAGTCAGTTTACTTAGTGTTTAGCTCTAGGGACCGATGACCTCAGCAGTTTGGTCCCTTAAGAGTTCACACATTTTCGGCGGTCTCTGTAAGTCAAAAGACGAGGTCGGCCTGTACGCTTTTGTGCTGTATGTGTCACTTCACGTTTCCACTTCACTGTCACATCAGAAACAAAGGACCTACGGATGTTTAGGAGTGGGCCAGCCGAAGTAGCCGTGTGGTTAAAGGCGCTGCAGTCTGGAACCGCAAGACCGCTACGGTCGCAGGTTCGAATCCTGCCTCGGGCATGGATGTTTGTGATGTCATTAGGTTAGTTAGGTTTAACTAGTTCTAAGTTCTAGGGGACTAATGACCTCAGCAGTTGAGTCCCATAGTGCTCGGAGCCATTTGAACCATGTTTAGGAGTGGGAAAATCTCGCTTACAGTCGTATGACACGTGACGCCCCCATCATCTGACCACGTTCGAAATCCGTGAGTTCCACAGAGCGCCCAATTTGCTCTCTGACGATGTCTGATGACTATTGAGGTCGCTGATTAATCCACTGGCAGCAGGTGGCAGCACAATGAACATAAAATAAAATACGTATGTTTTCTGGGTGTCTTGATAGTTTTGATGACATACTGTATGTCTGTTAAGTGTGTGTAACGTCCATGTAGCGATGAAGGCATTCTCATCAAAATGAGTACTGTGTCTGAAGGATGAAACTTACCGTCCACAGGGAAACTAATGTAATGCTGGCGCACATACGGTGAATAACAAACAATAAAGAACAATCAATTTCGATTGAGTTATGAAATAGTTCCTTTTGAAGTACCACGTGTCAGTCCTTCTTTGAATACCGTCCTACTGAAGGAGTACTACATTGTGTAACATCACTAATGTCGAAAAGTCAGACACTTCGTCCAAACGTCCACAACGTAGGTACGTAATTTATACGCTTTCTCCTTTTGGTATAGTTCAGTAATTCATAATCTTGTTGTCAGGTTCACTAGCAAACGAGTGAGTTCTAAAAATATCTCATGTGTGCTGCAGTTCTGTCGCACCCACGGAGCACAAATTAATCCACTTTAAGATAGAAACGTCTGCTTTTTCTTGTTAACACAACGCAAGGGAAAACAAAGGTTCCTGCTTGTGTCAGGAAAAGATTAAAAGGCTGAAAATTCACACCGGCTCATGGAGCGTAGAGGTATCGTTTTACGGGTAATGTGACAAACCAGTTGGTTTGTAAATCTTTCTCTACGTCGCTGAATCTGCTGCCACTGATCAGTCTGCTGCGAAATTATACGGCTGAGTTTAAACAAAAGCCATGGTTAAGTTAGTCGGTACCCATGATGTAACAACGATTTTTCCAATAGAAATTGTAATGAATTCACAAACAACAACTAGCTACTATTTTCCAGGTGACATGAGTGAAAGTGTTAGCCTGTAGTTTGGTAGTTTCCAGAGGACCGTACTGCTCAGAAGCAATGTTTACGCTGTAGTGAAAATTCCTAACCGAGTAAAAACAAACGTAGTATTGCAGTCTCAGACCAGCATACAGTACTGATGCGGCTATCACAACTATTTACTGACCTATTGCCTGCTGGCTTTTGTCTCGAAATCTTCGGTGGACATATGTTTAACGATATTTCTAATGTTTCGCCTGCACGAGTGGATGGGTATCGACGGAGCGGTACCAGCCAACTCTTCCTTCCTTTCAGCCTCGATTGCTAATATCGGAACGTCACAAAAATGCTTAACCATTCGTCGGCCGAAGACATGGAGATCAAACACAACAAGCAGTGCGTCAAATCCATTCTGCTGTCAACGAGCAGTGAATTGAGTTGCATGATCACATCTCGAAGCTCGGCTCTATTTTGAACAACACCTTACGGCGGTCTCTTGCGTGCCTATAACGATGTGATTCTTTGTGACTTTGCTGATTAAATGCCTAATAGACGTCTGTCGGCCATTCCGACTCGCATTGTGTGAGTGCTTAAACTTAAATGATCTCTCTATTATGTGTTGTTTCCTACAATGTATTTTTTATGCTTACCTATAATTAATGTTATACTGTGGTTTATTGGTCGTTAAGCCGCGTAGTGCGATTCATCGCATACCTGACAAATGTTTTTCGTTTTTTCTTTATTTTTTGTTAGTTCTGCCGTCTGTTCTGTACGTACTTTGTTATGTACCGAATCTGCATCCACTTTTGCTTATCCTAGTGTCTTAATATCACACTTATAAGAGTTTGGATAACCATTACGTAGCCCAGATTATATGTCTCTTAATTCTCCATAACTTTGCCGCTATCCACTCTCAAATTCATCGTTCTTTATAAGCAATTCGTGGTCTGAGCGCATTTCTATGAGATTATTCTAGTTTCTCATTTATTTTTTCTGTCCTTATCTATGATCACATGTAATTTTGACTTCTGAAAATCGTGAAGGCCTTTCATGTTTATAATTATAGGAGATAATTGCTTTTAAAGTCAGTCATTAGTTTATAGCAACATATGAAATGTGATGGACGTGAATTATTGTGACATTAAGCATCAGTAAAGGGCTATGATTCTTCTCTTTGCAAACTTAGTACACTTTGTGCATGAAACGAATTCTTCTGATAGGTTCCTAGCTGGGAAGCCCGGCGACCAGGTGGACACAGGTAGTGCGCCCACGGGCGAGCGGCGGTCGCGCGCCCATGTCGGCTTCACAGAGGGCAGGCCCCCAGAGGATTAGCGACAGGCGAAGACGCTGCATACATCAACACGCTTCCAAGGGAAGCCGTGGACATTCTCACGTGTGCCCGAGGCAGCGGAAACTACAAACTTAGAACAAAAAAACATCTTTGTCACGAGTTTAGGTAACGCGGACAGAGTGGCGAGCTGAATAGCAACAGGACGACCTGGGTGTCCCAGAATCTCATGTGCCCGGGGAATTTTGGCCGTTTCCAGAGAGCAGAATACCTGGGAACGCAGAAGCAATTCTCAAAGGGAGAAGTCTTGGTTTCTTTGTATACTCTGTCTAGCACAGAGTATCGCTCTCTATTCCTCGCGGAATGCGACGGCAAGGAGGGAGAAAATTTTGAAAGGGACCTCTTCATTAGCAAGAATCTGATGTTCGCTTTGAAAAATAGTACGAGTTACGTAATTTGCGGAAGGTCGGAGACAAGACGCTGGAGGGGAGCGGCGCTCTTTCTCCAGGTGCGAGGAGCGCACTAGTATTGGGCATTCCCGAATATTGCTTCTGAGGAGGCAGGAGTTCACTATTGACTGCTTCCGATAAGTCGCAAGGATTCTCTTATCGCTTGTCATGAGATAATGCACCTTGCATTCGTCGTAAACAGCGTTGAGAGCAAAGTTAGTTGGATCCATGTAGGCGAGCTTCATTCACTGTGCGCGTTATCAAGAGCTAAACTCAAGATCTCATTTTCATTTACTACATGTCCAATGACGGTGGTACTGTTAGAACAATTTTGAGCTTTGTTTAATGCAGTTTCACGTAGATTTGCACTTGGAGATGGACGCATACCGTCGTACAGTAAAGACAACTTGCAGTAGCAGGTTTCGGGCATTATTTTCAGCATAGGGCATGTTAGACGCTATCAACTATGCCGCCGGTAGAGTCTTGCAGCCGCACGCAATCAGCCGACTCCACCGCCACGTAGACCACACTATGAACATGGTAATACAGAAAACGCCCTCATTCCTAGCTGCGCATTCTTCTTTCGCTTTCTTCAATTTCTTTGCAATGTGTTAGATACTCATAAAGACGCAAGACCCTTTGCCCGTAAAGAGAGTGATATGTTCAGTTGTTTTTTTTTTATTCATTCCTCATTTATTACACCAGGTCAACCAGTCTCATGTCATTTATTTATACTTTAAATTATAATGAAGTCATACAATGCTCATGTTAAAAGGCAAATACCAGGGCAGGCACCTTATATAATTCACTTGTTGTGAGCTCTTGGTGCCAATTCAATTCTGTTTTTTTTTTTTTTTTTTTTTTAAATATTTTGTACAGTATCTGGCGACCGAAATTTTTTTATTTTTACCATTATTTGAATAATTTGTGAGTGATTGTTAAAAGAATTTGATAAAATTTCAATAATTATTGCATATGCAGTTTAATGGAGTTTCACTGAATAAACCATTTGCATGTTGAACAGCACTCCTTGAAATTCATTGATAGAATTTAAATAAAATTCTCATATCTGCCTCCCACACGAGGTATCTTTCACTTCTCATTCCGCCATACAAGTATCATTGCATTTTTCCACTAGTATCACATTTACATTAGCTTTGTACTGTACTTGTCATTGCCTTTTAGATCGCTGTGTGCACAGTGTTTCAATAACGCGAACTACATCTAACGTCGTCTTGTATGCAGCGTGGACCCGAATTCCACCGATAAGATTTTGGTCATTATTCAGATCTATTTTATGAGTAAATCTGTATAAGGTTCCTGTGGTCTGCCATGGTTCTTACAAAACAATTACATTGTGTTTGCTTTCTTACACTCTTTATCTCTGTAAGTGTACTACGCTGAAACTATTTTCACTACTGTGCGAATTTCAATTGTACGGACTGTGTGTGTTGTCAGGAAACAAACCTGTTCCATTAACTCATGGTTCCTGCTATTCACTACAGTCGTGCCCACATTACACTTCGCCCTCAAGCGTTAATTCACTACTGCTCAATACTGTCCGAGGCAGTGTTGGCTGTAAATTAACAGCAGCAGACTTCAGTACGGATACGTTTAGTGATGAGGACCTGAACAAAGCTCCTGATGAGAAAGCGCAGTGAACTGGCTGCCGTCGTTGTGGAAACAGCTGAGCATAGCGCCGTGGGACTGCTGTCTCTTTGCGTTCACTGAACCCACACATGTGGTCCACTTCAACCTGGACTAGGTCGGTGTGCCCCACCATGTTGCTGTGTGTCACTGGTAACGTACAACTAGCTCGGCCGGAGAAACTAACCGGAGATAGAACAGCTTGAGGGTAAAGAATAAAGTAGACAATGGTACTGTCAACAGGATGAACTCCGAGTGAGCGAAAAAAGTCTGTTCCCAAACATGACACACAGCACCTACTGTCGACATTTTCACAGCAGTGCAGATATTTTCAGTGTAGAGCAGATACAGGGGTGAAGAGGGTATGAAAGCTAAAGAAATGCAATTGCTCTCTAGCGAGCCGTCGAAACCCACAAATCTCTTACTTTAAAATATTCAAAAATAATCCTGAACCAAGCCCGAATATTTACCTAATTTACAGGTTCAAACTACCCATTTAAAGTACCATAGTTAAAACAAAAGTCATGTATATGGCAAACAATAGGATGAAGCTCAGAAAATTTCATCTACTAGCAATTCGAAGGATAGCTAGTCATATCATATTGCTTGTTATTTGACAATTGAGGCACGCCCTGGCGATGTGGTTACATCGTAATTATTTAGTTGATGGGATAGGAACTTATCAAGGGAAACGTTGTTCGGATTCTGAGGAAAGGAAATGAACCGTTGAGAGGACGAACATCAATAACAAGCTTTTGAGAAATAGGGGATTCATGCTGAGTTTATTACTGAAGTAAACATGTCAGAAACCTGTTCAGCAAATGCGTACCTTAAGACAATAGGAGAAACTGAATTCGCCTGAAGGATAGAGATATAAGCGAAGCACTAATTGTGAATCTTGATATTTTAGCGGCCCAATGACTGTTCCATAAAATTTCGGGCTTGCAGCCACATAAATTCCACTTCTTCTTCAAATACTTCCGCTGTATATCGTGCATCCATATTCAGAGCGTGCCGCTCCAGTATTTGCTCTGTCATTTGAAATTAGTTTGGCAACGGGTAAAATTAACAGAGATAGTGACTTCAGCTCGGACAAATCATGGAATACGGCACTTTCTGTGATAAACTCACAAAGACGTCACGACTGTGCAACTCGCAGTGATATATCGAGATCACCGTGTGGGTCGACCGTGCAGCCAAATATCTAATTTCATGCGTATTTTATACCTCTTTGCCGCCCATCACCGTCTATGGCGACTTATGCAATTTTCTTATCAACATGTCTACTTCGACACTCAATAAATCAATTCTCACCAAGACACCACTTTGGAATTGATGCAGCAGCATGATACTGACACTTTGTAGACGTAGTATGATTATTCTTATACATCTCCGGTAGTGCGGTCCCGCGGGTTTAAAAGGATGGAGCATGTGCTGGTGGGTCAGTCACCTCGACACTCTTTTAAGATGGCTGGATTATATACAGCCGAAACATTAGAAGAATAAGTGAAATTTAGGCTGCTGTTCGCCCGAAATTTTATGAAAGTACTGATTGCTAGATGGAGCTGCCAGTGGCAGAGAGGGAAATCAATTTTTTTCTCAGTGGAAACTCTTATTTTTAAGTGCATAGACGTCATCGACGAGAATAAATGTGCAATGGCACTACCCACTATTTTAGGTGAAAGTGTTAAATCCTTAGTATAAATGACTGAGAGAAGCATGGTGGCCGCCGCGGAGTACTGGAAGTATACAGCGCTATGTCGACATGTAGGGCACAATAATACACTACTGGCAATTAAAATTGCTACACCAAGAAGAAATGCAGATGATATACGGGTATTCATTGGACAAATATATTATACTAGATCTGACATCTGATTATATTTTCACGCAATTTGGGTGCATAGATGCTGAGAAGTCAGTACCCAGAGGAACCACCTCTGGCCGTTATAACGGGCTTGATAAGCCTGGGCTTTGAGTAAAACAGAGCTAGGATGGCGTGTACAGGTACAGCTGCCCATGAAGCTTCAACACGATACCACAGTTCATCAAGAGTAGGGACCGGCGTATAGAGACGAGGCAGTTGCTCGGCCACCATTGACCAGACGTTTCCAATTGATGAGAGATCTGGAGAATGTGCTGGCCAGGGAAGCAGTCGAACAATTTCTGTATCCAGAAAGGCTCGTACAGGACCTGCAACATGCGGTCGTACCTTATCCCGATGAGATGTAGGGTTTCGCAGGGATCGAATGAAGGAGACAGCCACGGATCGTAACACGTCTGAAATGTAACGTCCACTGTTCAAAGTGCTGTCAATGCGAACAAGAGGTGACCGAGACTTGAAACCAATGGCACCCCATACCACTACGCCGGGTGATACGCCAGTATGGCGACAACGATTACACGCCTCCAACGTGCGTTCACCGCGATGTCGCCAAACGCGGATGCGATGATCATGATGCTGTAAGCAGAACCTGGATTCATCCGAAAGAATGACCTTTCTTCCATTCGTGCACCCAGGTTCGTCGTTGAGTACACCATCGCAGGCGCTCCTGTCTGTGATGCAGCGTCAAGGGTAACGGCAGCAATGGTCTCCGAACTGATACTCCACGCTGCTGCAAACGTCGTCCAACTGTTCGTGCAGATGTTTGTTGTCTTGCAAACGTCCCCATCTGTTGACTTAGGGATTGAGACGTGGTTGCACGATCCGTTAGAACCATGCGGTTAGGATGCCTGTCATCTCGACTGCTAGTGATACGAGGCCGTTGGGATCCAGCACGGCGATCCTATTACCCTCCTGAACCCACCGATTCCATATTCTGATAACAGTCATTGGATGTCGACCAACGCGAGCACCAATGTCGCCATACGATAAACCGTAATCGCGATAGGCTACAATCCGACGTTTATCAAAGTCGGAAACGCGATGGTACGCATTTCTCCTCCTTACACGAGGCATCACAACAACGTTTCTCCAGGGAACGCCGATCAACTGCTGTTTGTGTATGAGAAATTGGTTGGAAACTTTCCTCATGTAAGCACTTTGTAGGTATCGCCACCGGCGCCAACCTTGTGTGAATGCTCTGAAAAGTTGATCATTTGCATATCACACCATCTTCTTCCTGTCGGTTACGTTTCGCGTGTGTAGCACCTCATCTTCGCGGTGTAGCAATTTTAATGGCCAGTAGTGTACACGCGCGAATGAGATGCGAATCAAGGATAGCTGAGCGCAGCGGTAAACAGCCCCGTGCAGCAAAGAACGATGTAGTAAGGGCGTCGTTGTCACCACACTCGATCGAGGGTTTTTGGTAAGGCTGAGGTGACTAGATACCAGGCTTTGAGAGAAACAAATGGGCAGTAGCGGAGTATAAATGAGGCTGAATTTGAGGACAGGACGTCATTCGATTCGACGCATCATGACGCTGCAGCTCCACCGGACAGCGAGTGACTGGGCAGCGCAAGCAGCAGTCTCAGCTTCGAAGCCAGGCTGCTTCTGCTGCCGCACTGGATCCTTCACGGGACTCGGTGTCACGGCCCTCCCGGCCTTCTCTCCGTGCCTGCCGCCTCCTACAGTGAGGTCCAGGGAGGTCCTCAGCGTCATAACGCCAACCATCGGCCTCCGCCTGTCCGAGAAGCGCGGCTCGAGGCAGGCGTGCAGCTGCCTCCGCCACCGAGGGGTTACGAGCAACGGAGCCACCGCCTGGTCTGTCGCTCCCTGGAAGCGCCGATGTCGCAACTGGTCGGGGCCTAGCCTGCGCCGCTGTTTTTCTATGGGATTCAGTAAATTATTGTGCCTTTGCAAAAGTTTTTAATAAATTTCGTTATGCGTGGACTAGATATTAACATCCGGTTCCCGTGAAATCACCGAAGTTGAGCGCTGTCGGGCTGGGCTAGCCGGATGGAGTGGCCAAGCGGTTCTAGGCGCTTCAGTCTGGAACCGCGCGACCGCTACGGTCGGAGGTTCGAATTCTGCCTCGGGCATGGATGTGTGTGATGTCCTTAGGTTAGTTAGGTTTAAGTAGTTTTATGTTCGAGGGGACTGATGACCTCAGCTGTTAAGTCCCATAATGCTCAGAGCCATTTGATCCATTTTGATCTTTGGCTGGGCTAGCACTCGGATGGATTACCGTCTGGTCTGCCGAGCGCTTTTGGCAAACGGGGTGCACTCAGCCCTTGTGAGGGAAATTGAGGGGCTACTTCACTGAGAAATAGCGGCTCCGGTCACGTAATGTGACATACGGCCGGGAGAGCGGTGTGCTGACCACATGCCCCTCCATATCCGCATCCAGTGACGCCTGTGGGCTGAGGATGACACGGCGGCCGGTCAGTACCGCTGGGTCTTACAAGTCCTAGTCCGACGGAGTTAGTTACAGTGTTAAGATTTCGTGATACCCTTCTACTTTAAGAAACCCAATAACAGTCAGGTGTAGGAACTGGTGATCTAGATGGCCAATCTCTCGTCCATCCCTTGCGATCTAGCTACTAATGTAAATCCGATTTAATACCTCCCACGGTTTTCGCGAATGCCGTGCTTAGCCTCATGATGCTGGAACTAAAGAACTCAGTGTTATTGAACGTTTGGTTCTTCAGTCAATATTGATAATATAAAATCCAGGAAGACTCCATATGAATCTGCAAATAAAATGCCAAATAACCTCCCCCTCCCCCCCCCATCCCTGACAATATGGACCACTACGTTCACCATCCACAATTTCAAATAACGGTTGCTGATTTTCTTCATATAACGAGTGCGTGTTTACCAGATCGCTGTAATGGACATGACCGACTCACTCAGAAACACTAGTGTAGGTTCTTTTCCTGTTTGGTCGCAAGTTCATCGAGAAAACTTAGGGCGACTATGAAAATAATCATCATAGAAATTGGACGTCCATAACTAATGTGAGTAATTACTGCAAGAGCAGCTAACACAGGATCTATAACCCTAAAAAAATCGTTCAAATGGCTCTGAGCACTATGGGACTTAACTTAGAAGGTCATCAGTCCCCTAGAACTTAGAACTACTTAAACCTAACTAACCTAAGGACATCACACACATCCATGCCCGAGGCAGGATTCGAACCTGCGACAGTAGCGGTCGCGCGGTTCCAGAATGTTGCGCCTATAACCCCTCGGCCAACCCGGCCGGCCTACCCCCTCATTTGCACTTATAATTCTTCAATACTTTTCTATTTCTGTGCTCACCTCCTGAAGGTATACTCTTTCAAAGTGCGATGCAGCCAGACACGGGATGGCAGTCGTGTTGGTAAACGTTTATTACTATGATCCGCAACATTCGAGACATTTATTCCTGTTTCACCACTAGTTAAAAGGTAGGTTCAATTTGTTCTTCGTGAGAATACTGCATTTTATGCACTACTGAAAGTCCCATAGCAAACCCACAGAAATCGTTAAGGAATGTCAGACTTAAGAAGACATTTTAAAAAACAGGTGGAAGATAACCACGAACTACCTTTCGTTCTAAGAGTTAACAGAAGAAAAATGCTTAGCTATGGGATTATACTGTTCCATAAGAAAGTGAATAAATATTAATGGCCGAAAATCAATAACATTCTGCTATTTACTATTACTGACACCAATAAAAAGAAACTTCCCGTTGAGTAGTACACTCGGTAAGATCTTTCACATTAACGTATTATTTGTTTGTATTCACATCATAGGTTCAGTTCAGAGAGTGTTTAAGTAAATGTTACTGTACAAATTGATCCATTTGCTTTTGTAAAATATTCAGTTCAAAATTGTTTTTCCCTTTCAATAAAATTGAGTTGCACAGACAACAGCTGCACAGCGGAAGAATCGTTCTAGTACAAGAATGCTAGAGACATTCTGTAGACCCGTGTCGGTTATGCGAATCTGATCTCTAGCGTTTTACTCGGCACGTTTTGATGCCTCAAAGCAAAACATTCACCATGGACAACATTTCTCTTTACTCTGTCGTGATCAGTTTAAACTGTCTGTCTCTTTCACAGCAAATAAGTTATCTCAAAATGGTAAAGCCTGACTGCTACTGTTTGAAAATAAATATTGGTTTTCACGAGCAACATATCTAAATACAGAACTTACTTTTCTAATTTATTGTATACAATCTCTATGAAACAATTTCAGTAATGAGATCTTATTTTGCAACGACATCTATGCTTTATACTTTTATGAAGTATACTCATAAATCTCCTTATGCATTTCATGATTTCAGGGAGCTATAGGTTCAGTTACGCGTTTCAAACCCAGGTCTCACATTATGAAAAGTTAACAAAATCTTGCATACCACGCTTTGGCGCCGGAAGTTTGTGTCTGTTTTACGTTCTGATGTTATGCTCGGGTCTAATAAAATGTATGAAGCCACTACTTCACAAACGTTGACGATAATTACACGAAGTTTATGAATGGCCTTTCCACTTCTTGTTTCACGTAAGACCTTATACTTATTTGGAATGCACTTAAAACACATCCGTAAATCACTCGGACATTTTACTGTAGATAGAGAACTGGTGTGGAAAAAGGTAACACGAAGAGCGCCAGGTAGATATTTACAACGAAATCGTGTAACTGTTCATTACATATCAAGTACTAATGAATGAAACTTTCTTTCCATTCTGTACTGATCAGTGTGATATGTAGCCCCAGGGAGACGGCAAATACACGAATAGAATAGCATGCAATCAAACAGCCAATGAATGTCCTCTTAAATTTTTTGCTATGTATCATCACATGCTGGCTCGAGGCTAATATGAACACGCCCTTCAGTTGCGTAACAGACATGATACAAGGGTGACAAATGAGGAGACGTATGAGATCAGTCAGTGATCCGTATATTCAGGAATTACCAATTAAGAATCGTTATCATATTCACCAACTGCCTCCCCCCCTCCCCCCTACACACGCACACAGTCATTCCACGAGATGGTGACGTGTGACTCGAGAGAGTACATCTTCCACGTAACGTTTCACTAGAACGTCATCGGACACTTTTGCATCGATAGGATCGCCGTAAACAGTAACGAGACACATCCTGGAACAGCACAGTATGCCATTTCGAGACCCAGTTAACTCAGGCTCTCTAACAAGCAATTCTGTTGTCTGTGGTACGGTGATATCGGTGTACGGCGGGTGGAGACACGACATCGCAACCCAGGTACCAGTATTCTGTCCCTGACGGATCGTGTGGCAGCCTGCCTGTAACCTCTGCACGGATATCAGCTTTTGCCATTAGCCTCAACGTCAGAACTAGTCAACAAATCCCAAGATAATCTTGTGCAAAGTTCTACTGTAAGTTACCGTTCCTAATCTTGTTCCTTTGGTTTTGTTCCGAGTCCATTTCGTCATCAGACCTTCGGGAGTCATTGCTCTCCAACCAGCTATGTGTAAGATCTAGCGGTATGATCCTACCAAGTCCCTCATGCCACTAACTTTCTCAGAATCCAAAATATGGCGATGAACAGCACGTGCACGTCCTCTGAAAATGTTCTGTTCCGATCACCGCTTGAAAAGTTCCAAAAACGATTGACACACACAATAGAACACACTTCGTTCTCCACCTGTAGTAATGACATTTTTCCGTACTGAAAGTACTAAACATAAACTCCTATGAGGATGATATTTTAATCATAATATCCATTTGGTATTGAAATGCTACGGTGATAGTTTGGTGACTTTAAATCTGAGCGCTCAGGTTCCTGCACTGAGAACTCAGCCTGTAGGGTTTGAAGAGGCTGTAGCTTTTGTGATATGTCCCAAAGGAGTTTTGTGCTTCGGCATATGTGTGGAGAAGTTCTCTTTGGCATCCATAGTTAATGTTACTAATAGACAACGTCGCATCGTCACTTGCTTCTTGGCAACCAAACTTGTTATACTGTATCACTCTACTGTTGGCAGTTATAATACGAGGGCAGTTCAATAAGTAATGCAACACATTTTTTTCTCGGCCAATTTTGGTTGAAAAAACCGGAAATTTCTTGTGGAATATTTTCAAACATTCCCGCTTCGTCTCGTATAGTTTCATTGACTTCCGACAGGTGGCAGCGCTGTACGGAGCTGTTAAAATGGCGTCTGTAACGGATGTGCGTTGCAAACAACGGGCAGTGATCGAGTTTCTTTTGGCGGAAAACCAGGGCATCTCAGATATTCATAGGTGCTTGCAGAATGTCTACGGTGATCTGGCAGTGGACAAAAGGACGGTGAGTCGTTGGGCAAAGCGTGTGTCATCATCGCCGCAAGGTCAAGCAAGACTGTCTGATCTGCCGGCAGTGCACAGCTGTGACTCCTGCAATGGCGGAGCGTGCGAACACACTCGTTCGAGATGATCGACGGATCACCATCAAACAACTCAGTGCTCAACTTGACATCTCTGTTGGTAGTGCTGTCACAATTGTTCACCAGTTGGGATATTCAAAGGTTTGTTCCCGCTGGGTCCCTCGTTGTCTAACCGAACACCATAAAGAGCAAAGGAGAACCATCTGTGCGGAATTGCTTGCTCGTCATGTGGCTGAGGGTGACAATTTCTTGTCAAAGATTGTTACAGGCGATGAAACATGGGTTCATCACTTCTAACCTGAAACAAAATGGCAATCAATGGAGTGGCGCCACACCCACTCCCCTACCGAGAAAAAGTTTGAAGCCATATCCTCAGCCAGTAAAGTCATGGTTACAGTCTTCTGGGACGCTGAAGGGGTTATTCTGTTCGATGTCCTTCCCCATGGTCAAACTATCAACTCTGAAGTGTATTGTGCTACTCTTCAGAAATTGAAGAAACAACTTCAGCGTGTTCGTAGGCACAAAAATCTGAACGAACTTCTCCTTCTTCATGACAATGCAAGACCTCACACAAGTCTTCGCACCTGAGAGGAGCTCACAATACTTCAGTGGACTGTTCTTCCTCATGCACCCTACAGCCCCGATCTCGCACCGCCGGATTTCCATATGTTTGGCCCAATGAAGGACGCAATCCGTGATGAAGAAGTTATTGATGCAGTACGACGTTGGCTCCGACATCGACCAGTGGAATGGTACCGTGCAGGCATACAGGCCCTCATTTCAAGGTGGCGTAAGGCCGTAGCATTGAATGGAGATTACGTTGAAAAATAGTGTTGTGTAGCTAAAAGATTGGGGAATAACCTGGTGTATTTCAATGCTGAATAAAACAACCCGTGTTTCTGAAAAAAAATGTGTTGCATTACTTGTTGAACTGCCCTCGTATATGGACACTGATTTTCAAGACGATGATTCTTAATGTCGATGTATGTTGAATAATGTAACGTGTTCCAGTGATTTTTCATTTGCGACAGTCACTAACAGTTGTGCAACTTCCAGAAGGCTGGAGGTGTTATGTGGAGACTAAATTCATGATTATCAAATCTGTTTCCAGCTAGCCAGTTTGTGATCTGCCTTGTGTTACATTAGACTGTAAATAGATTCTGTCAAGGGATTTTTCTTTCCTGTTCATAACGAAATTCCTGCAGTGCATGGCATAGCATTTTGTTTCTGTGATTGTGTCCAGAAGTACTGTTCTTAGCAGATTTCTATTATGACAGAAATCTGCCAATGATAGTACTTCCACTTATGGCATGTATCGGTTAGAAAAATGCACCGATGATGACTGATATCAGGCGAAATCGATCTGCAACAAGATGAATTATGTTTCCGCGACTGGTTATTATATTATTTATAATTAAGGTCAGTGTTTCAGAGAGGCGTGCATCTGCCTTCAGACGTTAACTCTTTCTTGGTTAAAATATAGGAGCGAAACGCAAACCGGTTTTCAGTTACTTGATTTCGAACTTCCATATTTCCTATTGACGTTTAAAAACTTACGTAACATCGCCATTCTGACACGTACTGCACAGTCGCACGATTGGTTTCATCAGCCTTTATGCACGCATTGCAATTAGTGTGATTAATTTAGTGGTCGTTGCTTCACAGCGCTTTGCACAAGCAGCGTGATTTGCTCTGAGATCCACATGCAGCTAAGTGGTCTGTTAGAGATACTAATTACAGAGCAGAGTGGACATCCACATACGCAGGTAATTATCCAGTTTTAGGATCATGGCGGACAATTGTTTGGTGGGTTTAGGAAGCAGTGAACATATGTCTATTTCTGTATCATTCCAACCTAGAACAAGTAATTGCATTTGCACCTCATGTACGACAGTTGACCCTACGAAGTCTTGATCGCTGAAAGGCTAGTTACTGTTTGACGTGTTTTGCAAATATGCATTTCTCATATTCAAGTCATTAATTATGGAAGCCAGGGAACATACTGAAAAATTAACGTTTTCAGTTTTCACCTATTGGGTCGAAGTTACTAAGTTATACAGTGTAAGTTTCGGTAAATTAATTTCGCATGTTACACCATGAGAATAGTAATTAGTAATAAATTTCGTATGAAGAATTTCCAGCTACTAAATTTTCGTTCGCAGTTGGTAGGTATGATTCCACATCACGTTTGGATCGTTGCATTTAGAACGTTCATAACATTCCACTTCCAGACTGTTGTACAGTGACATTCCATTTAGAAAGTGGCAGCATTAGATATTTCACATACATTAGCTTACAGCATAACCACTACATTTGCAACATTTGACTGTAGCTGACATTACAATCACAGTTAGAACATTAAACATAAACGCTACAGCCGGCAACGTCCTACACCAAGTTCGCATTACAAAGAATTCTTTTATTAAAGAAATTGTCGTGGTCGTCATTTTCGGCAGGATGTGTGTGAGTTCTATGTTCGCATATCTACATAAATGAAAATGAGTTTCCGCATCGATGAAAGATCGTCACCTGAGAACGGTTAGGCCGATTTGGCCAATTGTGTGTGTGTGTGTGTGTGTGTGTGTGTGTGTGTGTGTGTGTGTGTGTGTGTGTATGTCAGGACGAATTTTATATGATAGAAAATTTTTGTAAAATTTACCTAAAATGTCGGAAACTAGGATGGTATTTTTGTATCAAAAGACCAATGAAAGGAATGAGACAGTCGGTTTCACAGTTCTGCTGTCAATCGTTTTCATAACAAAACAAAATATGACGTCCAGTTTGATAGCTCTGCTGTCGCTTGTTTTCATAAGAACAACAAATTCCGCATTGAATATTGATATTTAGTAAAGAAGAACACAATTGAAAGCGATATTTCAGTGTGTTGTCAGAGGTGGTCATACATGAGGTGTGATGAAAACATTGGATTCCTGTAAGTTCGTGGTAATTTGGTGTGTCGCGAACATTCAGTTGATTTCAGTTCCTCGTTTACTACTTTGGATAAAATGGCATGAGTGAGGTGTCGAAATATCAGTCGGCGAACCCGCTACGCAAGCCAACTACACGATCATCGAGTCAATACGACTGACTAAGAGCATAGACAGCGTTCGGAGGCAGTTGAAATAAGAATCTTTCAAGCGCGATCCGCTATGAGTCCGGAACAATGGAGATAGTCGAGTTCAGCTCTCTGATTTGAAGCATATTCTGCGCCCAAGCTACCACTGAATTTGCACGCTACAGATGAACCTACGTGCAACATTGCCAAACATTCAACAATTGCAGAAGTATACAGAATTGCACAATAATAATTTGGTATGTGTGTACGACGGCGCACATAGGAGCACTGGGGGCACCCGTTCGTACGTTGAGGGATTTGCGTAACAACCTGGACCTCTTTGGAGGTACGATGATGCTGCTGGCCAGACATTTTCGTTAAACGCTGTCGATCATTCCAAGATCAACAGCTGCTGATGAAATAAACGCTTGCTTGAAGTCACCTGTGTAGTGGAGATACCTAAACATTCTCAAGTTCACAACGAGTATGTTCGAATTTTTTAATGTTGGGCTCCATAATGTTCACTTTCTGTACAGCGACCGTGGAATATAAAAGTATAAAGAATGTAGCAACCAGTCGCTGAAACATATTTTATTTATCTTGTTGCAAATCTGTTTCGACTGGTACCAGTCATCATCGGTGCCAAATACAAGAGGCAAGACATAAACAACAACTGCTTTAACAAACATAAAACTGACAATGAAACATAGTCACATCAATTACAACACATACATATTTCTGAAATTTAAATATCAAAGTCATAACATACCATTTTTCTAACCGATACACGTCATAAGTAGAAATACTGTCCTTGGCAGATTTCTATCATGAAGTGACACATCATAGGTCGACACTACAACAAGACAACATGAGGTGCCGCCACGTTGCAATAAGCGCCCTCTATGTAAAATACAAAAGTAATGTGAAATACAAGCAATAAGGAATATATCACATTACAAAAAATTATACAGTGATGTTAATTGGTAATTCTAATTTAACTAATTACAACAAGCGAAAATGTGTGAATCATTGGTTGTCAGATGATAATAACAAATTAAATATATACGTTAAACTACGATTGTAAAAATTGTGAGAAGAGATAAACTCAGTAAAATTATGATTCCACTCACGCAAGTTTAGGAAATGAAGCTTATTTGTCGTGAGGAGAAAACCGAATAGTGGTATCAATGACTATCTGCCCTTCTATGTACAACCTACAAGAGCATCAAAAGGCCCATATATATTACTTCCAATACATGACGCTAATTTACTGAATGCACAAACCAAAGTTGACAGATTTCAGATAAAAATTACAGTACTAGACAAACAGTCGTATTACTCAAAAAATGAGATTAACAAAGTGTTACGCATATAAAGAACCACGTATGTGGAGAACGACTTTAGATCTACTATGCGAACTATATCTTCATGAACAAATGTACCATTTGCTAATTTTCGCACATAAGCTGAGGCATTTTTATTCAAGAAAGTGGTTGTTAGATGGTAATTGGATTCGGTGTTTAGAGTTGGTTTTACGTATTTTGAGCGTTCTGCTCTTGTTGTGTTGTGATTGACTTTTGAGCACCTATTTTATCTCCGGTGGGTGGTAGTGACGTGGCAATCATTGTATCAGTTACAACCATACTTATGAGAAATATAAGGGCGCATGGTACATGTGTTCATGAAGATATAGTTCGCATAGGCTTTATCCATGTATGTGGTTCTTTATATGCGTAACACTATGTTAATCGTATTATTTTAGTAATACGATTGTTTATTTGGTACTGTAATTTTTATCTGAAATCTGTCAACTTTGGATTTGTGCATTTAGTAACGTAGCGTCATCTATTGGAAGTAACATACAGGTGCCTCTTGATGAACTTATAGTTCGTACGTAGAACGGCAGATGGCCATTGATACCACTATTCCGTTTTGTCATTATGAGAAATAAGTTTCATTTCCTAAATTTGTGTGAATAGAATCATAATCTTAGGGAGTTTATCTCTTTTTACAATTTAGACGATCGTAGTTTTGACGTATATATTTAATTTGTTATTATCATCAGACAAACAATGTTTCACTCATTTCGGCTTGTTGTAAGTATTTAAATTAGAATTACCAATTACCATCACTGTATTATATTTTGTGATGTAATATATTCCTTTTTGCTTGTATTTCACATTACTTTTGTATTTTACATAGAGGGCGCTTATTGAAATCAGGCACCACCTCAAGTTGTCTTGTTGTAGTGTTGACTTATAATGTGTCACTTCATGATAGAAATCTGCCAAGGACAGTACTTCTACTTATTATAAAATAAATAAAATAAAATAAAATAAAATATTAATTATGTATTATTGTATGATAGTGATTGGTTGTAATTAATATTTACGTGACGTTTAATTATTCGGTATCAGACGCTTGACAATGGCTTTTTCGTAAATGTAATGTTATTCGTAGTTGACCGTGAAATAAGACTCAAATAATCGGACTTCGTATTTAAATCGTTTCCAAAGACTGCTGCGGTAGGTGCGGACTCAAATCTAAATCTCAATATTAGAATAATTTGCCAGCCATGTCAATACGTCGTACAGAGGTGACTGTCTACTAAACATAAAAAGTTTACACAGTTAGTTAAATCAGATATATTCAACGAATAAGCCTACAGTTAAATAATTCTACTTACTTTCATAAATATAAATTCTTTACAGATTCGAGTGCCTAGTAAGATTGCAACTCGCAGTGATCTTGTATAACATTAAATATGGCGGTGTGCCAGTCAATAAAATATACGTGCTTCCCGCACCACTTATCCAAGTCCTCTCTCCCCTTAATCAAACATAAGAGTATCGTAATTCTGTTTTTGTTTTATCAGCGACACAGCGCTGCAGTTCTGTGCCATAGGCTTTATTTATTTCTCACAGATTAATTATTTAATTAAGATTTCGCGTTTCCGAGGAAACTCACGCACGGCATGCAAATGTGCCTTTATATTGCCCCCTGAATTGCGAGGCGAAAGGACACACCTGCAGGCGAGCAATTCACCTAAAGGCACAAGAAAATCTTAAGTTATCTACAACTATTTACATGACTTACATTACACATTATACACATTATATACAAAATTTGAATGACGCGGGTGCGCCGTAAAAGTTCTTATGTTGGCAGATAGAGTGCGCGCATGCGCAGAAGCGTCTGTGTAACTGCGGCACTGCCGTTATTTCGTAAATTTAGATCACGCGGCACAGTATTGCAGTTCATATTGTTCGTGTGCGCGCGCATTTCTTAGTCGTTGCACAAAGAAAATATTCCACCAAGATTACATATGAAGACTACATTCTATGACAGGTAACTTAGTTTTAAAATTACAATATTTGTTATAATACAATACAACTTTAGATTGTTGAATGTTCTTAGTTACATAGCATTGCAATGAAATGCTTCAACGAAAAATGTTCTGTTGTTTCAGGTGCGTTGACCTATACACATCGTGTCGTTATTACAGTTCATATTCATCTACTGCACAGTACTGTTTCACAGGTTAGTGTCGCCGTGGTAAAGTTTTTTGATCACAGTAACATCGCTGTATAACAACGTGATTGATACATAAGCATGTCCATTTCCTATTTCCATTATAGTCGTTGTGATGCAGTTCGTTGTGACAAAAAGCATTGTTTATTACAGATCAGACGTGACCCGTCGAGTAATTAGTCCATATGCAGTTCGTTTTCGATATTCCGTGGAAGCTTGGTTGCAGAACCTCGGACGGCACATAGCTGGCGTCGATCCTTGGACAGTCCAGGTAAGAGTGTCCGTCACATTTCGAGAACATTTCATTCCCTGAAGTTCCAACCAAAATTCTTCCACCCGTCGTGTTGTTTTCTGGACAGGCACTTTGTGTCCATTTAATCCAGTTAACATCTTGAAGTTGGGTACTGTAGTAATGTCACTAGACGATGCACGAATTATGCACTTCACATATTCAGTTTTTTTTTTTTTTTTTAAAGTTTTTCACATTTTGGCACTCGTTATCGTTCAAATTTTCACACAGTAACAGTTACATTATACATCAGTTTAAAAAAAAACGTAAGTAATCATACATATACACGTCACATATTTTCTTAGCATAAACATAATACAGTTACACATAAACATGTTTTCATCATTATTACATAGCTATAAATTATTACATTGTGTCACATTTGATTACATGGATTGCAGATATTTACGTCCTCTTTAACGGTTTTGCTGGGATTTTATCGATGTTTTTTGTGATGTCATCTGAAATTAAGATAGGTTAGACACAACATTCATTACATCAGTAGGCAAGACCAGGCGTTTTCACTACTCAATAAATATTCAAAATAATAAGAGACGGAAAGCTGTTAGATTCCTCGCGTTTTGTGCGTGTGTGTATAGTGTCTGTGTGGCCTTGGCTGCTGGTAGATGCTTTTCTTGCTGAGAGATGTGCGTCTAATCTATTTCTCGAAGTAAAAGATCGCTTCACAGATGACGTCTGTCGGTTCGTCAGGTGTCATACCAAGTCAGTGGTACCTACAGTCACAAATGTTCCGTGAAAAATTTATATATCATTCACTGCTACGTAATCATAAATTTTACTTTAATATTCAGTCTTCTCGGTGGTGCCGCGGCGTTGAAAGAAATATTCTTCTGTCTTCAGCTGCGTCACTGGAACCGCTGAAATGAAAATTTCTATACTGCTTATTATCTGTGTTGTAGCAAACAGAGTTTTGCGAGTTGCTTAGCAATGTTTTCATGGGTATGACTTTGACATTATTTGGCATGAAATGCTCTAAGATCTCGGTGTGCGTATAGCCCAATAATTTTGTTAGTTCTAGGATGTTGTAACAGATACGCACCAGGATGCGGTATGTTAACAATTATATAAGGTCCTTCATATAGCAGACGCCACTTAGCGTTGCGTCGTTTGAGTGCTACAGATTTATGATGAGTACGAAGTAGTACAAGCATTCCTACCTCGAATTTTTGTTTTCTTTTTATTATGTTTCTGTGATGTTTGTTTCGTATTTGTGCGTGATGTGTCAATGTAGTCAATACTTCTTTTATTTTCTGTTCAGGTGTGATTTCCTTGTCTGACAACTTAGGTAATGGTTCTATCCACTGATCGTTCTGTTTGCAATTGAACATGATCTCGTTAGGTGTGTAATTCGTATCGTAAATATTTAAGTTATTGTGTACGTCTTCGAAAAGACTTAGGTAGGACACCCAATTAGTATGTTTTGATGAAATATAGGTCCTCATGAATCGATTTAGTTCTCGGAAAAGTCTCTCAGTCGCGTTACATTGTGGACTAAACCTCGAAATAAATATACTTTTAATGTTATTGTCCTTCAAGAAATTTCTCCATTTGTACCCAGAGTAGTATGCTGCATTATCTGACAGAGTTGCTTTAGGTTTTCCCACGTGCGTCAGGTAATCACTTGAGAATCTTCGTATTATAGCATTTGCAGTGGCGGATTTTAAAGCATAAAGTTTTACATGTTTAGAAAATATATCGTAAATAGCTAAGATATATTTGACGCCTCCAGAGCTTGCTGGATGCGGTTCACTGATATCAGTACACAGAATTTCCAGGAGTTTACTAGGTAAAATAGAATGTAAATCTGTTTTTGTGGATAAATTCTGAGGTTTTGATTTTTGACATATGACACATGTTTTTAGTTCCCTATAAATTTTTCTTCTCATATTGCTAAAATAACAGTATGTACTGAGCTTTGCCAAACACTTTTTCGTCCCATAATGACCCCAAACTAAGTGTGTGTGCCAAATTAGATTACGTTCAGACTCTTTGGGAAAGCATACACACCAGTTAGTAGCATTTGGATGTCGGCGGTAAAATAACACATCATTGTGTAACTTGTAATACTTAGTCAAAGGATGGTTGTGTTTTTCTACCAGTAATGTTATTATCTTATACCAGTGAGGATCAGATTTTTGTAATTCAGCCATGTTTCTGCACATATCAATATAATATTGGTGATACTGCTTGTCTTGCATTAAGAGAATCCTGTAGTCATTTATATTTTCTAAGTCACTGTTGGTATCATTCATACCTTGTGGAAGTCTAGACAAAGTGTCTGCAATGGTGTTGTCCTTACCTCTTATGTACTTAATTTCAAAACAGTAGTTCTGAAGTGTAACTGCCCATCGTGATAGTCTAGGAAGTACAAGCTTACAAGTTAACAAAAATGTCAGGGCCTGGTGATCGGTGTAAATTACCGTATGTTTTCCAAATAAATAATAATTGAATTTCTTGAATGCCCTTATTATGGAAAGTGTTTCTAACTCAGTAGTGGAGTATGTACGCTCACATTCAGTTAGAGTGCCACTCGCAAACCCAATAATTCTTATCTGTTCCTCCTCTTTATTCTTTACAACTTGAAATAAGCAACAGCCCAAGCCAGTACGTGAAGCGTCACAAGTCATACAAAAATCTAAATTGAAATCTGGATGGCTCAGTATGTTAGCATTCACTAAAGCATGTTTAATTGTATTAAAGTCATTCTGGCACTGTTCCGACCAGATCCAAACTTGATTCTTTCTGAGTAGATTTAGCAGATGTTTACTGTTCAAAAGTGGTTGTGGCAAAAAACGCCTGAAAAATGAACATAGCCCAAGGAATGATTTTAACTGCTTTTTAGTTCGAGGGCTAGGAAAGTTTCTGATAGCATCTAATTTACTGGGATCCGGACGTATGCCCTGTGAATTAATGATATGTCCTAAATACTTTATCTCACTGCAACCAAATTTTGATTTTATTAGGTTGGCTGTGACTCCAGCTTGTTCAAATTTGTTTAAAATTCTTTGAAGAGTGTCAACGTGTTCATTCCAAGATTGTGTAGCTATCAGTATATCATCTACATAGTGTGTGACTGTCTCAACTAAATCGTCGCCAAGCACGGTATCCAGGGCTGTAATGAATACCCCAGAGCTGACATTCAGTCCGAAGGGTAGAACACAAAACTGATAGGTTCGCCCCCCGAACATAAATGCAGTATATTTCCGAGAATCAGGAGTGATACCCACCTGCCAAAACGAATTAGCGAGATCTATTGTGGAAAAATATTTTGCATCTAGAAATTTCTGTAATTGCTCTTCTAAAGTTTCAGGTTTTGTGTGAACCGGTAAAATTATTTCATTAATAGCTCGTGCGTCTAACACTAACCTAATGCTTCCATTTGATTTTTTGACAACTAGTAGAGGACTACAGTAAGGTGAGGTGGATGGTTCAATGACCTTCCAGTCTAACATTTGTTTTAATTCTTGCCACACAGCAGGTCGTTGAGATAACGGTACGTTATATGTCTTATGGTAGAAGATCTTGTGAGGCTTAACTTCAATCTTGTACACATACGTGTTGATAACACCTAATCGTTTGGTAAAAACTTGTAAATATTTGGATAACACTTCCTGTAGTTTTATACGTTCATGTACACTGAGAGCTGTAGCTTCACTTATCTTATGATCAAGCAATGTTTTCAAGTCCATTAGCTCTGTGTCAGATGAGTGTGTTTGCATGTCTTGAATGTCTTTGTCAAGTACTAACTGAACCTTGTACCCTGTACAGTGTTTGTCATGCTTTAGAGTTCTCCTGTCCAAATCAATAATAATTACACTGCCTTTATCATTTAAAATACATTTACCTTTGGAGAAGTCTATAATGCAGTCCTTCTCGCTCATAATATCTATTCCTAATATGCAATTTGTCACAAGGTTTTGTACAACCAGGAATGGCCATTGTACGGTTCCATTACCTATTTTAACGTTTACAAAAACTTGCTTTGTAACCCTACATGACTTATTACCTAGAGCGGTAGTTATTTTACAGTTTTGGGCAGGAAACTCAGGCACAGGCTCCAATTCACACATCTTTTTATAGAAATTAAAAGACAAAACGCTCACAGCTGCACCTGTATCTCAGATAATAGTAGTTGGAATCCCACCTACTACACCAGTAGTAGATGCTAAAACAATTTCATTTGTGTTTAAACGACATTGTGTACTGTCTTGTAAAAGTTCATCTGATATATTGTCATTGTGGTTGTATCTTATAAATAAAACAGGTAGTTTTTGTTTAGAATTACTCGGCATATCATTATTCTGTTGTTCAAGTGTGGTGTCAAATAACTGATTAACATTGAAGTCGCCCCCCAAGAATTCTTCAGCCACGACCTGGGGCAAAGTAGTGACTGTTTCTAGTTTGTTGGATTATCATTTGTACTAGGTACTGACACAGATTGGGGTTGTGCATCAGGTGTCATTTCTATTATATTCACATTCGGATATTGCCTATTATGATCTCCAAACTTTTGCGGTTGTTGTTGCTGTTACGCATTGTAACTTACCTGTCGGTCGTAAGGTATGCTCCAATTTTGTCCTGGTGGCTGCTGTGGTAAAGCAGTATTTGAATGAAAGTATTGATCGCTACGAGTCCATCCTTGATGCTGTCTTGGCTCGTAGTTATTATTATTTCTATTTCTGTTTGTGTTTTTGTTGTTACGTTTGTATCCGTTGTTACCGTTGTTGTTATTACCGCGGTGCCTTTTGTATGGATTGCCGCATGAAGTGTTATTACTGTTGTAATTGTTGTTTGTATTGGAATACGCGTGTTGATTTTGATTTCCGTATTGAGACGGCATGTGAGTTTGCTGTTTTTGCTGTACCGCGTATCCAACTGTGGGCGCGCCAGAATTGTGTTGGCAAGCCTGCATGTTTTGCATACCACTAGTGTAAACATTGTGGCTGCTGTTTTGCCGCGCGAAGCGCTGATCTTCAAGTAACATGTCAACCGAATCTAAAGCTGTTAAAAAATAATCTGAATCGTCATCCGGGATATGTAGAAGTTTTTCCTTAATGTTGAAAGGCAATTTGGCCTTCAACGCTCGGAGTATATCACGCGTTGCGACTGGTTCGTCTAAAAAATGTCCCATGTTCAAGTATTTTTCAAAATATCTGCGTAAGTTACCATTTTTACTTTTAAAAGTTTCAGGTTCTAAAATTTGTCTTCTGAGTCGCTCCTGGACGGATTGCGACCAGAATTTGTTCAGAAAAGCACGCTCAAACTCACTGTACGTGGTACATACGTCAGCTTGACTGTATGCCCAGACAGCTGCATCGCCTTGGATGTAACCGACAATATATGAAATCTTTTTCCGGTCACTCCAAGTGCGTGGAAATGCGTTACTAAAAGATTTAAGAAAAATCACCGGATGAATGGTTCGTTTTTCTGGGATAAAAGCCTGAAATTGCCTGTGTTTTATTAAGCTTTCTTCTTCCTTTGCATTATGATATGGATTTGTTCCACTGTAATTACTGCAATGCTCAGCTGGCGAGTAATTACGATAATGTTGCTGTAGTTTACCATGATAATAGCTTGTGTTTGTGTTTGCACGTTGTGGTATGTGTTGTTGTCGTGGTGTGTTTTGTTCTTGTGTGTATGTTGTGTGCG
Source organism: Schistocerca serialis cubense (assembly GCF_023864345.2). Taxonomy (NCBI): domain Eukaryota; kingdom Metazoa; phylum Arthropoda; class Insecta; order Orthoptera; family Acrididae; genus Schistocerca; species Schistocerca serialis. The sequence continues at coordinate 153,541,504 of NC_064643.1, forward strand.
GTATGTGTGCGTCACACTCGTATGTATATTGGTTTCTGAACTGTACATTTTGACTGATATTTTCGTTACATTCAGACTGTGGTTGATCGGTGAATTGTCTCATGGGTGCAGTGACGGATTGTACTGCATCACTAATCAGCTGTTTGTTATTAGTGATGTATTCCGCTACGGAGTCGTGCACAATTGTTGGTAAATTTTCACGTATGCATCTATCAAAATGTTTGTCTTTGTTCTCTACCCAATCATGAAATTCTTTATTAATATTTTGAAAATGAGCTGTGGCATCAGATTGTAAGATGTCAGTCAGGTGTTGTTCAACATCGTCAAATTTATTCTGCACGTCAGTAATTCGTTTTTCAAGGTTGTCGTGTACTGAAGGATATGTTTGAATTTGTTCAGTAAGAGCTTCACACGTGACATTAAGGTTTTTTAATTGTGTCTGTAAAAGTGCTACGTCATTTGTAGTCTTTTCTTGTCTCGTATTAAGCTTGGAAAATTTCGTACTGAGTTCAGTCATCTGTTTGGTCAGTGTGGCGTCTATAAGTTCCACACGTTTACACAAAGTGTCATTACATGCCTTGATTGCTATGAGGTCAGATTTAATTTCGTCAGTTTGTGTCTTTAAGGTTGCCATGTTTTCCGCGTTCTGTTTCATTAGCACTTGTAACATGTTGGCAATGTTTACTGTTTGCAAGGTCTCTGCCCCCGCCGCGTCATTAGACGTGACGTCATGTATTAACATGGGCTCTGACTGAGACTTTGAAATTTTTGTGGTGGACGGCCTATTGTCAAAACTTCCGTTAACACTTGCGTCAATATTTGATGAATCGTCACTACCGGTTGCTGTCGTAAAGTCATTTTCTAACACTTGTCTCTCGTCCGAGTCGGATTGCGTCTGAATAGTATGTCTTTGCTGTTCCATCTTTACGTATTGTTTTCTGGTTATGACCATGCCACACGTGATATATATTTCAAGAAATTAATGTTTGACACTGGTTTTAAAATAAAATGCAGTTGAGCATGAATCGCTCATAGCAACATTGGCTGTTTGTTAATTTAAAAATGTAAACTGAATATGGGATTATTGTTAATGGCTGCTGTCCATGTTACAACGTATCGTACAGAAGTCGGCCATATTGTACACTCGTGTATTGGTATTGTTGCAGAAGTTATTGTTTAAGGAAAAATACTGAGAATGAAATTTATCACTGAAAACTGCTACGCGCGAAAGAAATACTACAGAATCTACTGAAGAGCTAATACACTGAATTATGCGTCTGGTCAAGCCTGCCAATGCAAAGATGCTGCGTCTTACCTTATTTTGCTGGAAGCTTCATTGCGTCTCCCCGCAAAATTTTATAATTGGCAAATATCTTCAGATCTTTGTTATTTCTCATACATTCACGTCCAGGTTTTCATATGAAACAAAGAGAACAATGTAACGAATGACAAAATAACAAGTCCTGTCACGGTCGCCAATATAAAATAAATAAAATAAAATAAAATAAAATATTAATTATGTATTATTGTATGATAGTGATTGGTTGTAATTAATATTTACGTGACGTTTAATTAGTCGGTATCAGACGCTTGACAATGGCTTTTTCGTAAATGTAATGTTATTCGTAGTTGACAGTGAAATAAGACTCAAATAATCGGACTTCGTATTTAAATCGTTTCCAAAGACTGCTGCGGTAGGTGCGGACTCAAATCTAAATCTCAATATTAGAATAATTTGCCAGCCATGTCAATACGTCGTACAGAGGTGACTGTCTACTAAACATAAAAAGTTTACACAGTTAGATAAATCAGATATATTCAACGAATAAGCCTACAGTTAAATAATTCTACTTACTTTCATAAATATAAATTCTTTACAGATTCGAGTGCCTAGTAAGATTGCAACTCGCAGTGATCTTGTATAACATTAAATATGGCGGTGTGCCAGTCAATAAAATATACGTGCTTCCCGCACCACTTATCCAAGTCCTCTCTCCCCTTAATCAAACATAAGAGTATCGTAATTCTGTTTTTGTTTTATCAGCGACACAGCGCTGCAGTTCTGTGCCATAGGCTTTATTTATTTCTCACAGATTAATTATTTAATTAAGATTTCGCGTTTCCGAGGAAACTCACGCACGGCATGCAAATGTGCCTTTATATTATGACATGTATCGGTTAGAAAAATGGTATGTTATGACTTTGAAATTTTAATTTGAGACATCTGTATGTTTCGTTTGTTAAAGCAGTTGTTGTTTATGCCCTGTCTCTAGTATTTGTTTTAGCACCGAGGATGACTGATATCAGTCGAAACAGATTTGCAACAAGATAAATAAATTGAGTTTCTGCGACTGGTTGCTACATTAACTATAATTGAATATGTTCGAAGCAATACAAAATGACAAATCGTCGGAAACGTTTTCCAAGCAGTTTACAAGGGAAATCAGAGTTCTAACGGAAAAATTTAGGTGTACCTTTCTCCCACGTGCCATTCGAGAGTGAAATGGTAGAGAAGTAGTATGAAAATTGTTCCATGAACCCTCTGCCAGGCACTTAAGTGTGAATTGCACAGTAACCATGTAGATGTAGATGTGGACTCGGAAAATTCCGGTTGACGCTTCCACTTGCTTCATTTCATTTCCACCTACTTTTTGTCGGTTCATAAAATCGAAAGAAGAATTGATAACAGAGATGGTCCCTAGTTTTGCTACAAATTAAAAAGCTACGTTTAGTTGAGCGAGCGAGCGCTTCCGGCAACGATAAATGGGAACGTAACGGATCTCAATATAAATATTCAAAGTCAGATCGGTTGCTTTCAGTTATTTCGATCGATTCCATCACCGATCTACACGAAGCTGCCCCAAATCCTGAATTCATTGGATTTGCCAGGAATACCACCGCACAATTTACAGCTCAACATCGGCTCGGGGATAATTATGTTACTCAGTCCGAACCAACGGAAAACTATGCAGTGGAACAAGATTCGCTGTGAAGCTGATGATCAACGTGACTGAAGCAACGATAATTATAGGAAAGTTCATAGCCGAGGATGTTCTCATGCAAAGAAGACCACTGCTTCAGTTTAAACGTGTCCACTTTCCGGTGTGCTTTAAATTCGCATTGACAATTAATTAAGAGCAAGGCCAGTCTTTGGAACCGTGTAGAATAAACCTTATATTGCTGTGTTTTTCCAATGCGTGGTTATACGTGGCGTGCTCGAGAGTCGGTAAAAAGTTTTCTCCCTGCACAGGAAGACAGAAAATATTGTTCGTTTTCCCTCCGGACAGGAAGACAGAAAATATTGTTCGTCACCAAGCATCGCTATGAACACACCAATAAATTATTTTCAAAAGAGAGAATTTACATTCACTTCATTTCAATAAATTCACGAACCTGCTGAAAGTGTTGTTTCTATACACAGACACAGTCAGTCCAAGATTCGGTAGGATGAATCCCTTCTCAACCAACTGACTGACTGGTGGATAGGCAGCCTGAGTAATTGGATGTGTAGAGACATGTTATGTGGTACACACTTTCTGTTAAATCGGCTGCAAAGAAAACAATGGTAAGCAGTGCTGATAAAATGTGTGGTTTTGTTTTCCTTTTCATTGTCCTTTTTAGTAGAAAACAGGAAATTAGTTTTTATTGCTAATTTTGTAGTCCTTCTTGTTTCTAGATGAAAACCATGCGATTTACTGTCATTAAGGCTATCATCCTCAAAGACCTCACAGCTGGAAAGATTTCTCTCTCATACCCCATTAATTAACTATTTCAACCGATTGACCCATTCATTTTGACTTATACACCCAATCAACTTAACAATAAAAAAGGTCAGAGAGAGGGAGGAGGAGGAGGGGATGGACAGAGAAGGAGGGGAAGAAGGATATGGAGACTTGGAGCATGAAATGGATAAAGAAGACACGGGCGGGATAAGAGATGTACAGGAAGTGAGGGCAAAGTGCCATACAGGAATAATGGGGGGAGGACGAGGAGATGGACAAAGGAAGGAGTAAACTGATAGAGAGAGGGGCAGCAGGAGATTACAACGTAAGTCCAATTCCCTTAGGTACATAGCAATTGTGGCGGATTCCTGGATTTGCTAGTACAAAAGAAATCGATTTTGACTAATCAATTACATAAATTTTTCTCCCAAAAATGTTTTACTTTGTATTTACAAAACTTCATCAGTACAACTCTCATTGAACATCATTTTTCTGTGTCAAAACATTGATTACAACTGAATTTTTCATGTTTTAAGTTTTGAGCGAAATAAAGTGGTATACTTTCTGCCACCTTGGAAGCCACGGCAGCAATTTCACGCTATAGGTGACTGTCGACAAAGGGAATTATGATACACTGTCGAAGCATTTCTGCATTTCCGCATTTGGATATACTTAATTAAAGCGTGCTAAGTTCTGAAAGGACCTGTGTCAGCACTCCAGGTGAACTCTAGCGCCCTTTCAGCGGGAAGTTCGCTCCGGTCCATAGACATGGCTAAAGCCTGTGGTCAGCAGAGTTCGCCAACTAATTTCCGTCGTTCGCAGTACACACAGCGCAGAATTAATTATCCTCGTCCTGTTCACTGAGATCTGCTGCCGACGCGTACTTCACTTACCTTCCACTTTAAAGCTACTATACTGGCTTCTAAGGAAACATAATTGTATTTACATCTGTTTCTTGTACACAAACGATTTACGACATACGATCAGCAACGATGTCAAAAAGTTCGTTGCCAATGCAACTATGAGGATAGGCAGCCTAATCGGTCGGGAATTGGAAACCACTGCGAAAATCCGGAAGGCTTTGCACAGATATTGTGGGGAGTATCTGTAGTATGCCCGTCGATTTTGTCGCGTCGCTCTTCTCAGTTTTGAGTGAACAGTGATCACCTAAATATGCGTAGGGAATAGCGTCTCCCGCCAACGAATGGGGCCTGGTTAGAGATTTAGCCTGTGCTATGCAGCCCACATAACACAACTGTCGAGCAGTTCCTTCTTCATGCCAATTCTCTGCCGCACACTGCAGGAGCAATGAAGACGCTCCTGCAGCGTTTCCAATAAGTAGTGTTTGATCACCCACAATACAGTTCTGTAATTGGCTCCCCCTGAGTCTCATCTCCGCTCAGAAGAACCGCTGACTATTAAGACAAAATTTTTCCACAGACAGCGAGCTGACCAAAAACATAGGCAGCTGCTTTCTATGACGAGGATATTGGAAGGTTGATACAACACTACGACAGTAATGGAAGTTGGAGCGGCAACTATATAGAGAAGTAGATGGAAGGTGTACGTAATTGTTTGGAAATAAAACGTTTCTGGTTTTCACTGTGGTTTCGATTTCGCTAGGTACTAAAAACTTACTTTCTGGACAACCCTAGTATATAAAGGAAAGTATCGCCGTTGGACTTACATTAGAAATTACAGAAGGATTCGGATACATTTTGCAGTTGGCGTAACGTATGACATATCTCTTTAAATGTACATTAATTTTATTCAACTAGCGAACCTGGCAATGCTTTGCGATAGATATATGAGGGATATTCGGAAAGTAAGTTCCGATCGGTCAAGAAATGGAAACCACCATGAAAATCTAATATCAACATTGTCTCTAGTATGCCTTTCGGTTACATCAATTCGCTCTTTACGGTTCTGAGCGCATGGTGAGCACATAAATATGCGTAGAAAATAGTGTCTCCCGCCAAGTGTGAGATCTTCTTGAGAGATTTCTCCTGATGTTATGCAGCCCACATTACGGAACTCTCATGCAGTTACTACTTTGTGACAATTCTCGGTAGCAATCTGCAGGGGCAATGAAAATGCTCCTGCAGCGTTTTCGATGGAAAGTGTTTGATTACCTGCACTACGGCCCGTAACTGGCTGCCTCTGTGTTTCATCTTTGCTCACATTAACAACTGGCTGTGAAGACAACATTTTCACACAGACAACGAGTAATAGATGTGCGTGGAGAATTGGAGGGAAGCACAGGCGGCTGCCCTCTATGACGAGGGTATTGGAGAGTTGGTACAACGCTACGACAGATGTCTAAGTCCGAGTGGCGACTATGTAGAGCAATGGCTGGAAGCTGTAGCTAACTGTTGCAGATAAAATATTTCTGATTTTCAAAGTGGTTTCCATTTCGCGATCATTCGGAACTTACTTTCCGAACAGCCCTAGTATATGTATGGGAATTGGATGTACGTCCTAATATTGTCTCCCTCTTCTCTCGCTCTGTCTCCTCTACCCTCCTTTTTTCCATCTGCTCCTCCTCCGCACTTTTTCTGTCCATCATTCCTCCATCCCTTTGTCGTCCTCCTCCATCCGCCTTCTTCCCCTCTCCCTGTCCATCTCCTCCTTTACCCTTCTACGTTAATTTCCTGCCCCTCTATCTCCACATACTCCGCCCTCCCCCCCCCCCCCCCCCCCGCCTCGCCCCCTCTTCCTTCTGACTTCGAACCTTGATGATAGATGTTGCGAAGGAAACCTGATTGGTAACTGTAGTCGCTAAGAGGGAGGAGTAAATCGATGCGATCATTTTTATACAGGCTACGTGACAGATCCCTTCACTTGCAGGATCTGTGAGGATAGTATCCTCAATGAAAGGATTTCGCTTGGATTAAGTTTGCGGACGAGTAGGATTACAAAGTTTCGGACGATTCAGATTCCACAGTGGTATTCTGATCATAAGCTGATAAACCGTCAATACGATTCTGTACATTGTTTAAAACCGACGGCGATGATGAGAACAAAACTGCACATTGACTTGTTACATATTTTGTTTAACAATATAGATAGGGAGAAAAAATGTATTTATAGGCGAAATCATTTCTCTAATGGCTTATATGCCCTGACATCATAGTTATAACACCAACGGGAAACAAAACCTAACCCCATATTTTGAAGTCACAGCACAGCATTTTCTTGCAAACAGAAATCTGTTCATCGTTGTTGAGAAAAATACGGCCTGTGTCAATCCCCAATTTTTATAGGGTATCCTGTGAAAATCTGAAGTAAATCACTAAAGAGCTTGGCGAGATTTTTGGCAATAACGCTTCCTCTATACACTAAGGTGACAAAAATCGTGAGTTAGCTGTATTCACATACAGAGATGCTGGTAGTATTGCGTACTCCAGGTGAACAAGGGCACTGCATTGGCAGAGTTGTCATTTGTATTCAGGTGCTTCACATGAAAAGGCTTCCGACGTAACCATGGCCGCATGACAGTAATTAACAGACTTTCATCGCGGAATTTTAGTTACAGTTAGGCGCATATGACATTCAATTTCGGAAATCGTTAGGAAATTCAACAATCAAAGATACACAGTGTCAATACTGTACCCAGAATAGCACATTTAAGGCAATACCTATCACCATGGACAACGGAGTGGCCGATTGCCTTCACCTAACGACCGGAGGCAGCGACACTTGTGTGGAGTTGTCAGTACTAACAGACAAGCAACAGTACCTGAAATAACTGCAGAAATCAATCTGGGATGTACAACAAGCGTATCCGTTGGGACAGAGTAACGAAATTAGGTGTTAATGAACTATGGCAGCAGACGACCGACACGAATGCCTTTGCTAACAGCACGACATCGCTTCTAGGGCTTCTCCTGGGCTTGTGAACGAATCAGTTGAACCCTTGACGACTGGAATACCTTGGCCTCGTAGGACCAGTACCGATTTCAGTTGCTATGAATTGTTGGTAGGGTCTGAATGTGGTGCAGGTACCACGAAGCCATGGACCCAAGTTGCCAAAATGGCACTGTGCAACCTAGTGGTGGCTCCATAACGGTGCGGGCTGGGTTTTGCATTCAATGAATTGTATCCTCAGGTCCAGCTGAACCTAACAATGACCGTTTCAAGCAATTCATGGACTTCATGTTCACAAACAAAGGTGGAATTTGTGTGGATGATAATGCGCTATTTCACCGGACCATAATTGTTCGCGATACGTTTGAAGAACTTTCCGGACAATAAGAGTGATTTGGGAACCCAGATCGTCCGACATGGATCGCGCTTTTATAGAACGTAAGCGAGAAGTCGCTTCGTGCACAAATTCCTGCACCTGCAACATTTTCGCTATTACGGACGTCTAAAGAGGCAGCAGGGCTGAATATTTCTGCAGGGGATTTCCAGCGACTAGTTGAGTCAACGCCACGTCGAGTTGCTGTACCACGCCGGGGAAAAGGAGGTACGACACAACATTTGGAGTATCCCACGACTTTTCTCACTTCTTTGTACTAGAAATATATTTATCTGGAATGTACAGGGTGAATCATTTAAAACTTCCACATCAAATATTAGGAAGATGCTACATACGTGCAGTTGTCACAGAATAAATCAGTAGCCACAGGCTTGTGTTGTTAACCAATAAACGGATTGTAATAATACTTAGAAATCGTATTTTTGTGCAAACATAGATTTTTAAATGGAAGAATGCCAAGTAACATTAACAAAACTAAAAGCAGGATGAACTAGAATGCCAGTCGTGTTTTCTGTTGGAGGGTTTTAGTGCGAGTCGTTTACGAGGTATCGTATTTTGGAAAGCTGCCACATCGACACCTGTCTGCGCCATTCAGCGTATGTAGTTGTTAGGTACGATGTTCTTGGTAGCTTACAGTGTGCTTGTGCGTTTTTTGAGTGCACTACGACTTACTAGTCAGTTAGAGCGTGATAGTCAAAAAATGTTAAAATGAGTGTGAAATCTTATGGGACTTAACTGCTAAGGTCATCATTCCCTAAGCTTACACACTAGTTAACCTAAGGACAAACACACTCACACCCATGCCCGAGGGAGGACTCGAACCTCCGCCGGAGCCAGCCACACAGTCCATGACTGCAGCGCCTTAGACGTGTGAAAGTCCAAGCGGTTGGTCGTCAGTGGACAGACGATGGGATTTACCAGTGCAGAAAAAGCCGACATGGTGTATCGACAGTGGACGAACAATACCGTTAGTTCTTGCTTGGTGTATGCTGTGAGAAATCCCAATAGACGTCAACCATTTGGGCAATTATTTACCAACTTCTTCAACCAGTTACGTGACAGTTGTAGTCTAATACCTTGACAACGTAACAGACGGGAAAAAATGACGGTAGAAGATTGAGATGTTAACGTTCTTGGTGCTGCTGCAGTTGATTCGCATGTTAGGTGCCGCGAAATCGCACGAGGAAGAGGCATGAGTCAGGCAAGTGTCCCACACGTTCTCCATCAACAAAGTTTCCATCTCTGTCTCTCTCTCTCTTCATCAAGAGCTGCATTAAAAGATTATGACAATCGTATTAAATTCGGTAAATGAACATTTAGATAAGATACTATCGGTCTGTTGATAATCCTAGTTGGCGTTTTCAGACAGTGCGTCGGAGTCCACGGAGTGTAAACGTGAGGTGTAGGATAGTGAATCATCAGATCAAAGGCCTATTTTTCATAGACGGAACACTGATCTCGCACAAGTCACGCAGCCTCGTGACAGACCATCTTCTGCGGACGCTAGAAAGCGTTCCTCTCCAGACAAGGGGGAACCTGTGGTATCAACACGATGGCTGTCCAGCTAATAATGAACGAAGTATTACAGTATGTCTTCACTAACTGTTTCCAAATCTTTGGATTGCACGCAATGGACCTGTACCTTAGACGGTAGTTTCTCGGTTATGACGCTTGTAAACGTTTTGTTGCGGGAAAGCTGAAAGACGCTGTCTACAAGGACATACCAACTACACCCGATGATATGCAATGACGTATCACTGTAGCCTGCTTGGACACTCCCTCTGAAATGATAGTACGTGCGCAGCAGTATTTTCGGACCAGAGTGGAAGGGTGTATTGCCTCTCGTGGTGGCCGTCTTAAACGCAACCCAAGTTGGGTAATTGTCTCGTTCTCACCAGGATCCATATAACTATTGTATGCACTTGTGTTGCTCTTTAGTGTGTGCTACCACAGATTTTCCACAAGTGTCGGCGTGGGAACTCGTAAACGACTCGCACTAGAATCATGCACCAACACCACTGTTATTCTAAATCATCCTGCTATCTGTTGTACGTATCAATAGGCACTTTTACACTTAAAAAAGGACATGTTTGAACAAAAAATTGTATTTCCTAAGTACACTCCTGGAAATTGAAATAAGAACACCGTGAATTCATTGTCCCAGGAAGGGGAAACTTTATTGACACATTCCTGGGGTCAGATACATCACATGATCACACTGACAGAACCACAGGCACATAGACACAGGCAACAGAGCATGCACAATGTCGGCACTAGTACAGTGTATATCCACCTTTCGCAGCAATGCAGGCTGCTATTCTCCCATGGAGTCGATCGTAGAGATGCTGGATGTAGTCCTGTGGAACGGCTTGCCATGCCATTTCCACCTGGCGCCTCAGTTGGACCAGCGTTCGTGCTGGACGTGCAGACCGCGTGAGACGACGCTTCATCCAGTCCCAAACATGCTCAATGGGGGACAGATCCGGAGATCTTGCTGGCCAGGGTAGTTGACTTACACCTTCTAGAGCACGTTGGGTGGCACGGGATACATGCGGACGTGCATTGTCCTGTTGGAACAGCAAGTTCCCTTGCTGGGCTAGGACTGGTAGAACGATGGGTTCGATGACGGTTTGGATGTACCGTGCACTATTCAGTGTCCCCTCGACGATCACCAGTGGTGTACGGCCAGTGTAGGATATCGCTCCCCACACCATGATGCCGGGTGTTGGCCCTGTGTGCCTCGGTCGTATGCAGTCCTGATTGTGGCGCTCACCTGCACGGCACCAAACACGCATACGAGCATCATTGGCACCAAGGCAGAAGCGACTCTCATCGCTGAAGACGACACGTCTCCATTCGTCCCTCCATTCACGCCTGTCGCGACACCACTGGAGACGGGCTGCACGATGTTGGGGCGTGAGCGGAAGACGGCCTAACGGTGTGCGGGACCGTAGCCCAGCTTCATGGAGACGGTTGCGAATGGTCCTCGCCGATACCCCAGGAGCAACAGTGTCCCTAATTTGCTGGGAAGTAGCGGTGCGGTCCCCTACGGCACTGCGTAGGATCCTACGGTCTTGGCGTGCATCCGTGCGTCGCTGCGGTCCGGTCCCAGGTCGACGGGCACGTGCACCTTCCGCCGACCACTGGCGACAACATCGATGTATTGTGGAGACCTCGCGCCCCACGTGTTGAGCAATTCGGCGGTACGTCCACCCGGCCTCCCGCATGCCCACTATACGCCCTCGCTCAAAGTCCGTCAACTGCACATACGGTTCACGTCCACGCTGTCGCGGCATGCTACCAGTGTTAAAGATTGCGATGGAGCTCCGTATGCCACGGCAAACTGGCTGACACTGACGGCGGCGGTGCACAAATGCCGCGCAGCTAGCGCCATTCGACGGCCAACACCGCGGTTCCTGGTGTGTCCGCCGTGCCGTGCGTGTGATCATTGCTTGTACAGCCCTCTCGCAGTGTCCGGAGCAAGTATGGTGGGTCTGACACACCGGTGTCAATGTGTTCTTTTTTCCATTTCCAGGAGTGTATTATTTCAATCTTTCGATTGGCTTATGACACGAATCCTTTTCTACCGATCCATTCTGTGAAAACCGCGTATCAATAGATTTTCCCTTTTCAGGTATACTTGCTGTGCAAGTTATAGGTGATTCGCCATGTACATCTACCTGCTGTTCGTGGGAACACTTATAGCAACATTTTGTCAGTATATATTGCACATCTGTTTTCATACTATATATATACGTGAAAGGTTGGAGTCGAATGAATAACATCTTCTATTTAAAAAAGTTATTTTTACCAATTACCTATATAACCTATTTCAAAAATTTCTTAAGTATTATGAGTCTATCTTTGTCACTAGATTTAAATTTTTTTCAAAAGTTAGTGAAATACCTTTTCTAGTATTGTCTTTAACTGAAAGAGACCAACCATGTTAACAAATAAAAACATCGATTACAGGTAAATATTTTTATCCTTTATTTTTGAAATTCCTTTCGATTTACCAGAATCCAATTTTACTAATCAGCTGGCAGTAAAACATCAATGCGAAGAGAGAAACACATCCGATTTAAAAATTGTTTGTCATCATTTTAAGTACTTTATCAATAATTTCAGATCTGTGTAAGGCACTCTCCCCTTCACCTGAAACACCTTCTTAAGAAATTATTCTGCTTAGTTTTAGATACTTGCACTACCCCCTCCCCATTTTTCTTTGTTATGTTTGGATGATGTGTGTCAGCTCTTTTTTTGCATTTTATACACCAAATACAATCGTATGAAAGTTTCTTCATATCTATAAGATTAAATTCCACCAAATAAAATTAGTTTTACATTTACTGGAACAGTTTCAAATTTACCATTTAATTATACAGTTCGAAAATTTGATTTATGCAATGCTTTTGTTGATTGGAAGCAGTAGTTAATTCACACTGATTGTTAAGCAAACTTAATGAAATATCAAAATAACTTAATGATAATTCTTTTTCTATGTTTTTACCAATAACAACGACGTTTTGAGAGTAAATACATACTCAGAATTACATTTTTTTTCGTCACCAGTCATAAAAGCCAATTTATTACCTGTTTCTCAGTACCTTTCTTTCCAGTAGACCACATCTACCTAAAACGTAATTACTAGTTCAATTGGTGTTACAGTCTTCCACAGTAGTGTCATAAATTGTACCTCTTTTATTGAATTGTATCAGAAAATTTTCGTATTCAACTTTTGGTAGCAAGACTATTTAGTCACGGACAAAGTTGTTGACTGGAGTCAGGAATAATTGATGGGGTACAATGTAGCCAACACAATCGAATTTCCTAAATATTTTTTGGTACTTTAATTATAATCCCATACAGGATCTCTTATATCTACCAGTCTTCTACCTTTAAAATCAATATGACCTTCAGATGTTTTAAAATATTAATTAATTCATTTTCAAATTGCTTAATTACACTTTATATTTTTCTATCTACTAATGATTACAATCCAGCAAACCTGTCATAAGATTACTTAGATTCTTGTTGAAGTGTTTAATAAATTTTTTTGTTTTTTAATATATTTCTTTTAATATTTGACTAAAAATATTCAATTTTATAATTCCATTTTTTATTTTTTCTAATATTTCTTGCTTACTGATCGTACATTTGCCTGTAGGCAGCATCTTAGTTCCAAAAGTATGCAGTTATTAAATCCAAAACAACATAAAACTTATAAATTTCTTACAATTGTTTTAACACAAAGATACACAATGGCCACAAATTACTTCATTAACTCACTTGAGCCCAGGTATTTAACCACTTCTTTAGGAATATTTCCACCAAGTGAGTCACACACAATTTCTTTATCTTTATTGTCGCAACAACAGATCCAATATGATTCAGCATGATAAGATGTACCAAAATTAACTACCCCAAATTCACATTCCCTAGAATGATTAAGTAAATCAGCCATCATAAAAATACAACAAAAGTATCTGAGTTTTAAATGTTCATAAATCACTAAAGAAAAATATTTTTCATTCACGTTTTCGTACACTTAGTAAACATTTTAGAATTATGCACAGATGTTGTTAAAAAAGCTAAGCAACATAGAAAGAAGTTGAAGAATTGAAAGAGTGGTTCAAGAGTTGGAAGAAAACAACAACAGAATATGGAGTATATAAAAAGAGAAGCTCAGCCTGTTAATGACACAATCAAAGAAGCTAACGAAGGAATCAAAGATTTAGGTAATAATCTGCCAAAATTTATTGAAGAAAACAGAGAGGATGAAAAAAAAGTTCCAAATCGTCACAGACATTTAGAATTCGAAGATATAGCAGTATACATAAGTCCAAAGTACGAATGTTTCATGATCATCCTAATAAGTATGACTATACTTTAAGTGAATCAAAAATACAGAATGTGCTGATCAAATATGACAAAGAGATAATAGACAGAAAAAAGATAGTTGAAACTGAAGTTAGAAAAAATATATAGAAGTGAATGAATGTTAAAATGTATTAATCATAGTGAAGATAAAACTTCTGGATAGAGATCTGCTGGTATGTTTAAACATGTTGGTAACTTACCAGTAAATTTTGAGGGAGATAAATCAACTACTTGCGAGAAAAATATGAAAGTACATGCAGATTAATTAATCTGTTAACTAAAAAACGTATTACTATGGATTGTGTGGATGAAATATTTGATGCAGTTGTTCTATCAAATTGTGCATTTGTATTACGCAATTCAGGAGCATTGTTTGGTCCAAGTTCAAGGAGGATGTGGGAAAAGTGTTTTGAGCTAGATCTCATGAATTGGTATGCCTCAATAGAATTTTATATGCCTTATTTTATCTTTGTTGTGTTTCAAACTAATCAAAAAATAATCAGTTGGCTGATTGATCACTGTATGATCACGTAAAACTGCATAATCTAGATTTGAAAAATGTAAGAAACGAAGTATTTCCTCAAGAGGTATGGAATTGACGACCACCAGATAATTATTCAAAACCTGGGAATGATTTTAAACGAGTTACATAACTGAAAGGAGATGTTAATAAAAATCCTTATAATTTCATAACAAATTATGCTATATATATATATATATATATATATATATATATATATATATATATATATATATATATATATATAATTAACATGTTACATAGCAAAAATATTGTTAGAAGTCAAAAGACAACGTCGAAATTGGTGGATATATTTAACTACAAGATATCGAAAGATAAACTTCTCCGTATAGTCACATATGGCAAGAAATTTTTGAAATGTTACTCTCATCAAAGAATACTTACTGGAAACTTATAACTAGAAGGCGATGTTCGCTATATTTGTTTCTGGATAGCCCATTTCATGTAGATTGTGTTAACATTTCTAATTTTTAAAATCCGTTAATGTGTGGCTGTAAAACTAACGAAAATCGATCTAATCAACTGGCGCTCTTTCTGGATGCCTGCTGGCGGGAGATCTTGCGTAGCTCCTGCTTCTAGAGCGCCTCACAACTGAGTGAACTTTTTATCATTATCGGGAGTAGCCATAAGGCTGCTCGATGCTATCGAAGCACAGTTTCCTAGATGGCTTTAGCCACCACAGCTGGCTTAGCAAACTGTTAACAGACATTTCATTTTCGTTCTCGAATCAGGTTCATTCATCAAGTACTAACTATATATATGATTTGTGACTTCTTTCCCCCATGAGGTATAGCTGGATAGCTATAGAATTAGTTTAGCTGGCCAATACTACTGTTATTTGCTATCGTCATCCATTGCTCGAACCCATCTAGAAAAAGATGAGGACATCTGCATTCAACTGCTCTACGCCGTCAATAAGTTGTTGCCAAGATGTTGCCAGAAGAAGAAGATGGGTAAACGACAGTTATCATCCAAGTCGCAGTCCAACATCAACGTTCAGAAAAGAAAAGAAATGGTGAGATGAAATGAAACAAAGACTGTAGGATCAGTAGAAAACCCCACGGTGCTTCCTTTCAAAAGGTGTCGAAAGGTTTTGCTGCTTAAAACTAAAATTAATATTTTTTGACTTTATATAAAGGAATAAACAATGATAATGAATTTGATAGTTTAAAATTTTTCTAATTTTTTTCTCAAATTATTTTCTTAAATTAATTCTGATGTGCTCAATGCCCATTATTTTCATCTAAGTTTTTATTTCATTCTATATAGATTTTAATTTTTTTGTGCACTCAGAATTGGCTTGGATGTTTGTATTTGGTAGCAGGTTTGTACATTAAGAGCACTTCGCCTATTTTTAATGTGTAAGCTTTCTTATGAATTAATTTAATTAATTATATATACGAATTAATTACCTTAATTTATATTATGTAATGTAAGATAATATTTTGAAACACAACAAAAATAATATAAGGCACATAAAATTGTATTGGGTCATGCCAATTCGTGAGATCTAGCTCGAAATTAGTTATGTATGTAATATAAAGTAATATAACTAACTTAATTTATTGATAAAAAAGTTATGCAATAAAAAAATGCCAAGTGCGCTCATCGTATCCACTTACTACTGATATGGAAGAGAAAATGTCCTATGAGTATGTGTCCGGAAAGCCATCATTGCCACAGAAGATGGCGCTGACAAATGACATTTCCTCTGACCATGTGCCGTGTGTTCCTTGCATGTTAGAGGCTGTGTGATTGACGCAGCGTTCTGTAAGCAGTAGAATGGTCAGGCATTCATGTCGGGAAAAGTCCGAGATGCTGTTTCTGTATGGCCAAACCGCCACATCCATGCATGTTCATTTGTCTGGAAGGACAATGATCACACAAACGCCCAAAAAGCGCTTAAAATGTGTGATGTGATTGGTGTATATGAGGGTACTTGTTTTGATATAGCCGTACTACCCCTCGAACCTTTCCGTATACTTTATCTTATACCAATACCAGTTCGTATTGATCCCGACATGAATACTGAACCATTTTGGTGTTTACAGTCCGCTGTGTCCATCACATAGCCTGCAACACTCATGGAACACATGGCTCATGGTCAGAGGAAACGTCATTTGTCAGCGCCATCTACTGTGACGATGATACATTTCCAGATACATATTCACAGGAACTTTTTTACTTTATTTCCATTCAGGAATTAGTACCTGCAGCTTCTCGGTTTTATTAATGTTCACCCAATATGTCGCTGATGCAAGCAGATTAAAGACCACTAGGAAACAAAAAGTACAGGAACTCGTGGAACCACTGAAGTGAAATTAAGGACCGGAAATATTTCCGATATAAAACCATAAAGAAGTTAACTGAACAAGTCTCAGTACAAAATCACTACCAAGTTTGAATGGCTGTTGATAAGGACAACTACATTGTCAGACAAGTGAGAAACACCATCTGTCTCCTTTTTCCCCAGTTTGTTTTTAAAACATATTATAGAAGTCTGTATCAAGGAGAAAGTTCCAAAGATTGAAGGTATTACTGGCATAAATAGGTGAGTTATTTTTTGAAGTACTATGCTGTGAATTTGAAATATATGTTTTCGCATGCCAAAAAGTTTTGCGAAAATTTGTAAAGGTGGTGAGGAAGGTAGAATGAGGCAGCTAGTACCCCACTTCTTAGGTCTCGAACTTGTCAATCAGTAAAGCACTTGCCGGCGAAAAGTAATGGTCCAGAGCTTGCGTTTCCTTCCGGAACACAGTTTTAATCTGCCACGAGGTTTCAAATACAAACGCATTGATCGCAGAAGCCTTAACTAAGGCAGTAAACGAGCTGAACGACGAATTCTCAGAGGTTACAGGGAAAAGACGTATAAAAATTACGCCATATACTAGTGATAATAATGCTAACTGAAAACCGCCCGATAAATTTGACAAGATCGTAAATGCCAACAGGAGAAGTAAACGTAATAGCCAACCGGAGGCCTAACTTCGCATATATAGTTAGACTGTAGAGTGAAAGAAGAAACAAACCATATTACATAGACTGTACACTTCAAATGTCCGTTTTGTAGTTCTGAGGAGAAGCCGAGATTATATCGAACGACAAATGTAGGCCGAAATGTGACTGTTATTTAAGGCGAAAGATGAAGATGTGAGAATGTATCCTCTTTTGTCAGTTAGTAAAACAGTGTATCAATAGATCCCGAAAATGCATAATGAAGATATGGTTCAAATGGCTCTGAGCATTATGGGACTTAACTTCTTAGGTCATCAGTCCCCTAGAACTTAGAACTACTTAAACGTAACTAACCTAAGGACATTACACACACCCATGCCCGAAGCAGGATTCGAACCTGTGACCGTAGCGGTCGCGCGGTTTCAGTCTGTAGCGCCTAGAACCGCTCGGCCACCCTGGCCGGCATAATGAAGATGTTGAACGCCACATCATAAGGATAAAATAGGTTGAAGATCAAATGCAGTTTGTTGAAGGTAGCTTGCGAGCTGGGGTACTGCACTGGGAAAAGACGTGGAGCGTTTATCTCACTTTTTCATTTGACTTCCAGGGTCTGAAATCTGGTTAGCTCATATACCCCACTTCACGCAGTATACAAGCAGAGTTACATGCAGACATCGAATCAGGTGATTTTAAACATAAATTTGCGTTCCACAGTAAAAGTGTTATGAGTGAGAGCCTCACTAAATCTGCTTGCAACACAGTAGTAGGATGCTATAAATTAAATTAATTTTCAGACCTTCAGTATCACTTCTGACAGATCAGCACTGCCGCACTATGTTTCATCGTAAAAGAACGGGAGTAATATAACCCAATACATGCCTTTGGTGAGGACCTCCAATAACTGTTTGCATTTCCGTCCCGAAAGTAAACAACGCACAATCGAAAAGTGACATTGGATACAGAATATTTTGCCTAAAGCAGAGGCCCCTGCAATAGAAACAACAAACCGAATCTGTAAAATGAAAGAATAACGCAACAAAAAACATTAACTGTATGGTCCAGTATCACAATTAAGTAAACGTATGATCACTTTAAGCTTAAAAAGAAATACAATCAGCGAGTTGGAAGCCACATTACTAAACGTAGAATACTGTACAACCATTACGTATAACGTCACGACTTAGGGTAAGTTACTGAGCATCCTCTATTAACTTTGTGTTCTGCTTTACGGCAGGTTTTGTCATGGGGGAAGCCCCGGCAGAGAGGTACACCGCATGAGTGTCTAGGGAGGTGATTCCAGAGGTGGGTTCCCGTTGCCTTCCAATGACGATGATGAAATGTTAATGAGGACAAAACAACACCCAGTCCCTGAGCGGAGAATATCTCCGACTCAGCCGGGAATCGAACCCGGGCTCCTTGGCGTGACAGACCGCCGCGCTGACCACTCACCTATCGGGGCGGACACCCTCTATTGATACTGTATATTAGTTCAAAGACAGATAACATGCAGTTCGAAACATTTGTACCGACCGGCGTATACTGTATAGCGAGAGGTGATACAATATCTGGTCGACATAGAATCTAAAAATACTAAGAAAGAGTTCAAAGGGACCAAGAGTCATCTCCTAGAGATATTCACAAGCCGGTCGATGCAAAACATCCGAGAAAGAAGTAACTTCGGCATTCACCTCTATACCAAGATACTCCTTAAGTTATGGAAACAGATGAAAATCGGATGCAGCCAAGTCGATACTGTATGGAAGATGATCAGTGTGAGTGAACGCAAGGCGTCGGTTTGTTGCAGATGCTTCAGCGCTCGTATTTGGTGTGGCATTGTCATGCTGAAAGAAACAGTGTTCCACGCGCCGATGAACTCCCCGCATTCGATAAGCGATTACATCATACTGTTTCTCGTACAACGACATAGTGAAGTTACACATTGCATCACACTGTTTCTCGTACAACGACATAGTGACGTTACACATTGCCACGTTAAACGCTACAATTCGGAGCCTTTAGTGCACGAGGGTTACAACATTCGTCAGCAAAGTGGAGTATCGACCAAGTAATATTCGTACAGTTCTCATCGGGAAGTGCAGTACGCCGTGTTCCAGCTGCTTGTGGATGACTCGCCGCACCACCTCAGCCGATATTCAGAACACAATAACAAATTAGATGTATAAAATATTCATCATGCCTTCGAATTTGTTTAGTGTGTGAAAAACCAGGAAGTGCAAAACACCTTGGTAGTGCTTTCTATGAAATGGACCATGTGTAGATATTATTTTACTAAACAGCTGACAAATGGTAGGTAGTGATATGGAGCAAACATGACATGTTGGTACTGTTGCGATGACAATGTTGTCGCACATCGTCAAATTGAAAATTATCACGGGAAAAATTTATTTTATAGAGAAAACAGGTAGTGCATTACATTTGCGGCTGAGGGCCTCATTTGCATAGCAGTCATCCTCAAGATTCTCCGCTTTGGCCGTGCCTCACCTTGTTGCACGTTTCCGAGATAATGTGACGACGATGAGGTTCTATGATGGTATCTGACGATTCTGCATTGACTGTAATGTTTCCATATCCGTTATACACCTGCTGTAAGTACTGCACAGACTCCTGTACCGTCGCAGCCCTCGTCGTGAGTTTCATGTCGTTGGACTGCAGTTGTAGAGTGCGTACAACCTAAAATAGCGACACTGACTTAATTCCGGAGTATATTCCTCTACACGATGTCCTCCTCCGTAGAACCCGGGAAATAGTTTCAGTTCAGTGAGTGATACGATACGGACGAACTCTTATTCACATCAAACTCCACGATCAGGTCAAATCTGATGTGATGGACATACATTGTTTCACCACTCACTCACTCACTCACTCACATCCATTACATATGCGAAAACTTTCTTAGATAATCCCAGTATAAAAGCAGACCACACTACGCAGATCACTCATCAATAATCACTCTCTTCCTGCAGTTTACACGATTTGATTCAGATATTGATTTAAAATAATTTTTCCGTCTCTTTCCGAACGAAATCTGACACACTAAGCACGCCGTTACGTCAACAGTAACTGTTTACCTCGTGACTGCTCTGCATTTAAGTATTCAGTACTGAAGGTCGAAAACAGACCGTCTCATAGAGACTATGGAAAGAAATAAATGAAACATTTATGTTCAGATATATGTAATAGGTGAAGGTATTAATATTTACTGGTAATTATGCTGAATAAATGATAATGAAGCCAAAAAAAGAACCTGTTACGAGGTATCTCAGGAGGAATGGTCAATATTCAACGATACGACAGGAGCCATCATTCGGAAAAAATCAGTCTCTTAAAGCTGAGTTCCAAAATGAGTTTCTCAAGAGGTATGAGTACTTGTTCGTCGTTGATACTAAGAAACGAACCTGTTTTACTACAACCTCTTAGCTTTCCATATTGTGGAAAGGGAAGGGATATTATCAGCACTTGTTCGTGGGAAGAGATGTGTTTCATGGTAGCGAAGATGAACAAGCGCTTGTAGCTCTTAAGGTATGCACTTTAGAATCCATGTTCACTATACATTTTACTTCGAATGATCGTTCCCGTCATATCAATGAATATCGAGCATTCCTTCTGGAGCAGTCTGTGTACATTCCCTTGACAGACGTAGTGAGATAAACACATAATTAAATGAAGGTAGCGTAGATGTTGTATTAAAACTGATGAACAATAACATTGTGGATCACTGGATACGTGGAAAAGTGAACTGAATAGTGGAAGCAGAAAATAAGGTAAAAATTTGGAGACATTATTTTGTGACACCTAAATGTTATCGATAGGAAACTGTGGCAGTTAAAAGTAGGGTCACAGGGCATGAAGGTTATACAGGTGCTTCAGTCTTCAAGATTAGATTTGTTGGCCTGAGGTGGCACTGGAGCCAAACCCTCAGAAGCAGTAGGGAGTGTAGCAGCGCTGGGCAGTTTTCAAGACTGGCTGTTTCAGAACAGAAGAAAAGGAGGCAGCGAACGTGGGCGGCTGCATGGACTTGTCTATTTTCTTTGCCTCAACATACGGGATGCGTCTTGTGTTTTTAAGTTCCTGGATCTTCCGTTCCTCAAGGAAAACTGTGCATTCCCTACTCCACACAAGGTGATCCCCAGATCACTTTACACACTTGGGAGGAGAGGAGCAACCAACTCCCTCATGGGCGGCTTTACCACATTTCCCGTAAGTGGCTTCCCCTCTACAGCCGAGAGTAGTGTGTCCGAAGTGTTGGCATTTAAAACACCGCATGGGGTTGGGGTAATAAGGCCATACACTGAGACGTAGGAAACCGGCCTTCACATGCACTGGCAATTTGGTGCTTTTAAACGTAAGGATGAATGAGTCAGACTTCATGAGAGCACCATCTACTCATTTCATAATGTGTTACACGTCGACAATTCCTTCCCGGGGCCATTCAGCCTTAGTTCGTCTTGGGGAATGTTAACGAGATCTCTGAAAGTCACAACACCCTTGCTGTAGCTCAAGGTGTTGTGAAATTCAGTCTCTATCGCAAACTCCCCAGGAAATTGTGCTTTCTGAAGGTTCTGGACTTGCTGGAAGCTAGAGGTTTCCACCAACAAGGTTCCATTTCGCAAGCGCTTGACAGATTTTAAGGTGCCAGCAATGCCTTCTAAGCCTTTCTGTATGTAAAATGGTGATACTTTATCGAAACTCCCCTCCTTTCTTTTAATTATGACAAACACACGCTGCGAAGCAGTTTGCATTCTGTTACTAGTAACTGAATCTGGAGGACTGGCTACACGAGCCCTCTTGTTGGATTGGGTGTTAGAACCCACCAGCGGTCCATCCTTTCCGCTTGGAGGAGAAAAATAAAAGTTCGAGGGTTCCATCTCGGTCCCGCGAGCAGCTATAGAACTAGAAGTCCACCTAGACAGAGCCCCGCGTGCCTAGGTAAGCCTTATACTACTGAGGTGCGACAGGTACCCCAGAGGTTGCCCGCTAACGACTGTTCCACCTCAACAGTCATGCATCTCATCAGTGCGCAGCACACCTTGAGATTGAGGGGTGGTTTATAGAGGTTTATTCCATCCTCGCGAACCGGGCGGTCAAGCCAAGATCCCCATTCCCAGAGACACACAACATTCCACCGCCGCGCCGCACGGTGGTCGCTGAAGTATGCCCAGAGCTTACGGTGACAGGGGACTGGCGGCGCTTACCAGTCCCCAGCCCAGGAAACCCAGGGTCGCCAAGCCCGTACTAAGCAAATGAATGCTGAGCCCCTGGGGGCTTCAGTCTTCAAGTCTTCGGGAAGCATGCTGTGATACACGGGGGACGAATGTCGAGGCTTGATCAAATATTGTACAGAATTTAAGTTTCATGACATTCCACAGACAACTGTTACAGAATTATCGTAATCTTCGTCTTGTTCCATCGATTTAAAGAGATCATTATTGCACAACGACAGACGTTGTAGCTAGTTGTGGTGTTACTCAAGATGAGGTGGGGATGAACCTCGGCAAGGCCGGACCTCATCAGCTGCCGAGTGCGCGCTCTATCGGCATCCCAGCCACGCCGTCCGCGGGAGGCACGCCAGCCAGTAGGTCCGATAGGGGGATGGGCAAGTGGCTTATGGCTTTATTGGAGGCGGCGCGTTGCGGTACGCTCAGCTACCCTCCGCCCTCCCTCTTCGAAGGCAGTGACGTGGGATACGATGGCGGTTTATCTGCCCGAGCTCCTGCATGACAGGACTCAATACGGGCCGTGTGAGAGCTTCGCCTGTAATTAAGTTGCTGTGGTTGGTAGGTAAATTGGAAAGCGTTGGCAAGGCGAAATACGGATGGGACTAATTTGGTCGTTGTGCTGTGATGTGGCGTCATTAGCCCTTCAATGCAACATGGAGCACTGATTGCTGGCGTGTGAGATTTTGCGCTAACTAGATGTCAAAATTTCACTTTTACAGGCAGTGGAGCGATGCTAACATTTAGTAAGGACAAAAGGTCTAACTGCAACTGGGAGATGAAGAAGCTTGCACAGGATAGAGTAGCATGGAGAGCTGCATCAAACCAGTCTCAGGACTGAAGACCACTATAATAACAACAAAGGTCTAACTAGGGCTATCTTTTTCCACGTCTATAGTGTAGAGTGTAAGTGAAATTTACTGTATGTGTGTATGTGTAAGAGCTCCTCCAGGCCTGTGGATCGAAGTGGGCAAAATCCGACACACAAACTCTTTGTCTCAAGAGAACCAAGATATGGTGTCTTGTAAAGCTCTATCTTATACTATGGAGATACAGCCATGTGTACTTTTTTAGCCACTCATGTATAGTCTGCCCTCTATGACAGGTGTGAGGTGTATTGTGTGGGAATAGAGTCAAACTGCCTTGTTAATTGCTTTTCACGGCCGCCTCGAGATTGTCGTTTTCCTGTCCCCCATGTGTAGGCTGCCCAGCACAATAAGCACATTGCGTTGGAGTAGTACTGGAGTAGTACAGGACTTTAAACACTATAACTCCAATCATTACAAAGAAATCACGACTATTTTTACACCTGCCGAATAAGATTTTCCATAATAAATTAGGACACTCGGAATTAAATTCACTGGGATAGGATTCCTGTCTAGGTTTGTGATTTGGGGTTATCATGGGTTGTAAGACACTTTTTAGCAACACGATTATTATTAAAGTCAACCAAATTTCACAAGTATCTGGTCCATTTACAGAGTGACAAATACCAACAATTTAGTGGAAGGCTGTTGAGGTAATTTGCAGAGGCTGTTAACATGGCGGCATTGCGGTAGTGGCAGCACTATTGGCATCGGCCTGCTATAGATACTCCTGGCGTCGAAATTATATTTCTACAGGGCCAAAAAATTCTGCCATGATAATGGTGTCACCAACTGCAGCATCCGAGGCCCATAAATACTGCTCTTAAGCTCCTCTGGCCTCAAAACTCCAAGAATATGACGGACAATGATCCTCTATTGCTGGCGAGATGTTAACCACAGCACTGCTCGGCCCAAACTCCTTACCCGTCACAACGGACGAGTTGCCACCTGCGTGCCATCAACACCTTTTCCACTCCGCCAGGTACTCCCGTAGATGCAGTGCTTCCCCACATCTTTTACTATGGATTCATTTACAGTACATTGTATAACAATCATATCAGTAGTTATTTAAATCCGCATGCACGGTTTAAACAATATTGTTCAAAAAGTTCATGTAGCTGAAATATATAAACGTAGTCAAAGAATTTCTATGACAGATACAGCACTCCACATAAGCAACACTACAAATTGACACAGAAATATCGATACAGATACAAAATAGGTCGAAAATAGTTCTTACAAATTAAACTGCGGAAGGTGATATTGCGGTCGGGGAGGACATCAAGCATGAAGGGATGCAGATGGTTCGCAGTCATCAGCTTGTCTTTGAATGCTGCCACAGGTTCCATGCTAGCGCAGGAGCGTATCTTTCGTAGGATAATGCTGCTCACACGAGCTTGCAGCCGTGGCGCCCTGTACGTTTCAAGCCACCGTTTACCCCGATGACGGCGTTTACGGAGACGACCATCGCCCTAGTTTAGCAAAAATGTGATTCATCCGAAGAGCTGACATGCTTGCATTGATCGACGGTCGAATCTCGAAAGTCTATTGCCCATTGGTTCCGTCCCCACTGCAATCCTAACTGACGATGTCGTTGGGTCAACATATGAACAGACAGTGGTGTTCTGCTGCAGAGCTTCATGTTCAACAATGTACGATTAACGGTGTGCTCCCGAACACGTGTGGGTTCATCAGCATTGCACTCTTTCGGCAGAGATGCCACAGATCGCCATCTGTCCTAGTTGACAGAGCGGACAAACCTGCGAACCTCACATCCAATCATTTAGCGCCTAACGGCAGTTTCACTATCCTTCTACCTCTTTCCGTAGATGCTCACGACATTAGTACTTAACATTGGACCAGCTTCACAGATTTCGAGAAACTCGTTAAAGGGCTCTACGTAATAATGCTCTGGCCTTAGTCAAAGTCGCTTATGTCAATGAATTTCCCCATTTCCAACCCGTGTCCACTAGGGTGATTCCCCGTCCGTGTCTGCTCCGCTTACATACTTTGTTACCGTGTCACGTGGCCGCCACCCCACAAGGCAGCATACAACGGCACGGTGGGCAGTGGTCGTAATGTGTCGGCTTATGAGCGTATTCCAATTACCGCCCAATACCCCATTCACAAAAATTTTGAATGTAATTCATTGGAAAGAGCTTGAAAGAGAAATTGAACGGGATGGACAGTGTCTTGAAAGGAGGATATAAGATGAACATCAACAAAAGCAAAAGACGATAATGGAATGTAGTCGAATTAAGTCGGATGATGCTGAGGGAATTAGATTAGGATGTGATACAAAGTACTAAATCAGTTGTGCTATTTGGGGAGCAAAATAACTGATGATGGTCGAAGTAGAGATGATACAAAATGTAGATTGGCAGTGGCAAGGAAAGCGTTTCTGATAAATTTGTTAACATCGAGTAAAGAATTCAGTGTCAAGAAGTCGTTACTGAAAGTATTTGTATGGAGTGTAGCCATGTATGGAAGTGAAACATGGACGATAAATAGTTTGGACAAGAAGAGACTACAAGCTTTCGAAATGTGGTGCTACAGAAGAATGCTGAAGATTAGATGGGTAGATCACATAACTAATGAGGAGGTATTGAATAGAATTGGGGAGAAGAGAAATTTGTGGCAGAACTTGACTAGAAGAAGAGATCGGTTGGTAGGACATGTTCTCAGGCATCAAGGGATCACCATTGTAGTATTGGAGGGCAGCGTGGAGGGTAAAAATAGTGGAGGGAGACTAAGAGATGAATACAGTAAGCAGATTCAGAAGGATGTAGCTTGCAGTAGGTACTGGGAGATGTGGTTCAATGGCTGTAAGCACTATGGAACTTAACATCTGAGGTCATCAGTCCCCTAGACTTAGAACAACCTAACTAACCTAAGCAAATCACACACAGCCATGCCCGAGGCAGGATTCGAACCTGCGACAGTAGTCGAGGCGCAGTTCTGGACTGAAGCGCCTACAACCGCTTGGCCAAAGCGACCGGCTGATGAAGAAGCTTGCAAACGATAGAGTAGCACTGAGAGCTGCATCAAACCAATCTCTGGACTGAAGACCACTGAAAAGGGCTTCCTCGGTTTGTTAATACCACACAATGGTGCATGACGGAAGGTGTGGACCAAAGGGTTTTGAGGCACTTCATTCACTGTTTATTTTTTTACAACACACTTTTTTTTAATATCATTGATAATACCTTTAAAAGGAAGCAACACAACAGTCCTTGTAAGTCGCCTAACTGCATAAGTGAACTACTAAAAATAATCGTTAATATGTTTATGAACACAATAAACTTCAACTCACAAATAGCATTAGGTTGTTTACTAATTAATTAAATGTCTGTTCAAGGCAATTTCCCCACATAAGCAACACAACTTGAAACCAGAATTCCATGCATTTCCTTGCTAATAAATATTTGCATACGTTAATGGCCATACATAGTAACCTCTGAACAACAATTCAACTGACTTAGAAAAACACAACCACCTAAACATATTTACAGAATTATGGGAAAGAAATGCATATACACCTTCTGTTTAGCAAATGAGCCACTTTCAGCCTGAGCCACCAACAACATAAGTCGTTCTCATTACCCACATAGAGCCACTCCGAGGTACTGGAAGCAAAACATAAGTCTTCCACGTGTACACCAAAGGCACGGTCTCCCAGACTGCAAGCCGTAATAAACCAGTCAACACGCTCCCGCCACCAAGTAGAGGAAGGCGTCGGGCTAGTAAACAACGCCCGCTACGGAGGGCGGGAGCGACTACGTAACTGCTTGCCACAGTGGGTCGGTTCCTCCCGCAGCCTCTGCGAAGACCGGTGGCGAAATTAATGAAATTAACACCACCTGTGACACAAAGGGCAAGCAACTCACCAACGTAATAAGGACATAAATAATTTGCATTTACAACGTGTCCAAAACATCTGTCTATCCATTACTTCCAGCACCTCAGAGGACACCACTTAACACAGTGAATTCAGAGTCATCTAACATACCGCGCAATCTCCGCAAAACCACATAAACTTCCTGCATGAGCGCTCTACGCTTAAAATAAGGAGTATTAACTTAACACAACATACAATTTCTAAATCTCCGGGTGACTGGCCTGGACTCGTGAAATGAATCTACCAACATATCATCATGGCCCATAAACCGCCTCCGAGGCACAAATAAGGTATGTCCTGCAACACACAGATTAAAATATCTAAAGCAGTGTCCGTTACAAGATTAACACTCAATGCCACAGAAACAGACATCGGTTCGTTACAATAAACGCACAAATTACGGGGTTGAAAAACACAACCAAGGTAGTGGCACGCGAGAAGGTCAGTAATAGTAAAGCCCTTTATCATTTGCCCATTCAGAGGGGCGTAAAACCATAACACTTGAGCAGAAAAGTATGAATGCATTTGAGCAATTCAGTGACTGACAACAACTAAGTTTTTAAATGCAGAACACAAGTCCTCACAAGACAAACGCGGCCTTACGCAATGGTCTCCTAATAGTAAGGTCAAGCGTCCAAAGCACACTGCTCAATAAATACACCACAACGGCAAGCACACTCAGTAATCGCCAGAACGATGGACACTGAGAACAAAAGCTGCTTATGTCCAAACCAACAGTGCTCGCAATGGCATCACGTGAGTCACAGAGACGAGAATGTAGTCACTAGAAGCAGACGGTAAATCCATCATAAACAGGGAAGCAGCATATTCCCGACAGCATCGGCGCCTCTACCCACCAAGTTCGCCGCAAACGCCCAAACACAAACAGGTAACGTGGCAAACTTTCCTCTTGCCACTACACACGGCGTCGGCAGACACGACTTCACGCTCCGCGCACTACTGCCTATCTCACTGACTCTGCTCGCCCTCCAGAATCCAACTACTCGACTGTCACAGGTGCCTCGCCGACTTCCCACACGAGGGGGCGCCACTTCTCCCTTTCCTTCGCGATACAGCGATAGTAATAAACGCGGTACGTTCGACAGATCAGACCCGAGCTGCCGCGGCTCAACCACAACAACAACAACAACAGTTCAGTGGAAGGCTATCGTCAGTTTCATAAAGAGTATCAGCAATTGCTACTCGGAACATTCGAATTTAAACGGTGAAACAGATTGTAGTGGAGCAGTTTCATGCTGCCGCAACTGTGTTGATCCCACTTTGCGAAGGATAAGCCGAATGTTGCCTGTCTAGACATCTCTGTTAGTCCGTTGCACAAGACATCGCTCTTTACGCTCTTTGCAAACACTGCTGGTAAATTGTGAAAGCCTCTTCAGTACACTGTTTGCCGTCATAAGTAAACATTTAGTCTCTCATCAAGACTGAAGCAACTTGCCGAATGAGTTTGCAAATTAATTCCCTGCCCTCGTGGGCCGATAACGCGGTAGCCGTGGTCTGGGCACAATTTAATTACTCTCATCCCACTCTCCCATCCTCTTAGAGTAGCCTCCGATACATCAGTGAATTCGTGGTTCAAAGAAGAAAGTCTCCGTTCTTAACCACTTAGATTACAAACTATCTGCAAGCCAACTCTGATATGGTATTTCGTATTTCAAATAAAGTTAAAATATTGCCTGCCAATGTGAAATTTTGACATTACTGT
Source organism: Schistocerca serialis cubense (assembly GCF_023864345.2). Lineage (NCBI taxonomy): Eukaryota > Metazoa > Arthropoda > Insecta > Orthoptera > Acrididae > Schistocerca > Schistocerca serialis. Next base: position 153,570,584 of record NC_064643.1, read on the forward strand.
TTAGAATAATGTTTCCTGCTTTACATATCGGCACTCCATGTGAGCCGTGGAGGCTGGTGCTAGGGTGCTCCACTTGTATCGCTGATATCGGTATTCGGCTGTCCTGTCATCTTTGACTGCCCCCACAGCGGTTTTCCGGCTGAACATGTGACGAGGGAGTCTCCGGTCGGGCTTCAACGAGCCAACTTGTGGTGAAAATAAGCCCGCGTCCCTAACCGTGGTGCATGGGCCTCGCCGTGCTAGCCGCCCTTGTCTTTCGGCGCGCGCCGGATGTACGGTGCCGATCATTATGCGCATTGTGCAAAATTGTGGTAGGTTCGTCGCATCGTGTGGAACAGCTTCCCACCTGATAATTTGCAAGCTCCAAGTTACTTATAACTTTTATTCTGTATTTAACTAAGAAGACTATTGAACCTTATTGTGACATGGGTAGCTGTCGGAGATGGTTCTGAACTTGGTTCCACAGTGGCTGTTTGTAAGGAGACTGATGTTCCACATTCCGTTTCTGTTTATCCGTCGAGTGTGTGTTTTAAGTGGTTTTCATGCAAATTTTAACTTGTTTTAACGCATATTACCAGAATATGGCCTGGCTGCGATTGTGTACGTGCCCGGCACGCGTAAAGTTGATGGTATAATAATTTATCACGGCACAATTAGTGTTTGTTTAACATTGAAAGTGCCTTAAGGCAAGTGGAAGTGATTTCTAAAGTTTCCCGCTTATTTACTTGGGGATGGGTAATGTCAGAGTATTGCTCCGCAAGAATTTTGGGGTGTGCTTATTATTTATTCCAGTGTGGCTGTAATTTCACCTTGTTTTCATTGTACTCCATTTTGTGCTGCAGGCCATTTGATAAGATTGGTTGTTCCCTGGCGTCGGCGAGGTTATGGATTGTCAGGACAGCTCATTGTGGTGCCGGTCGGATTATATATAAATATATACCGCCTGCTATATGACCCTGTGTGCAAGCCTTGGGCAGTGAACGCTTGCATTGTCAACCGGCCATACCGTTATTGCTTCCAAACACTGCTATGGGCCTTAACGCTGTTCTCTAAAGTTAAGTGGGATTTCGGAATCATTCTGAGTCATTATGTCCGTTAGTTAAGTGAGGCCACCCTGTTATTATATTTGTGTTTCTTTGATGTTTTACTGGTTGAGGTATTAGTAGCCATTGTTATTAAACATCTATTTTAATCGTTTGTGTATCTTTATTAATCATGGAACTTGTTATTATTTCTGTGTGCAAGATTTCGACTGCGATTGGCCCACCTTGTATTTTCAGTATAAGCATGTTTCACTGTGGACCTTTAAGTGGACAGTTCAGTTTTATTAAGCTTTAAGATCGCTTGTTGTTTATGAAGTTGTGGTATTGTGTGGCTGTGTACCTTTGGTTGGAAATGAATAATATTATTATTCTTTTGACATACGGTTAAACAAGAACGGTTTGTGATTGATTATTCACCGTACGTACTACCAAAAATTTTGGTTACGGAAGCAAAATATTATGATTGTTACGCGTGTTTATGTAATTAAAGTGTAGATTTGTATATTGCATCAGTAAGAGGGCAAATGTCCGAATTGAAGTTTATAATAAAATTTGTTTTGAGTCAAATTAAAATTGTAGAATGATCACAAGCTTGTTCATAACCAGTGATACCGGGCTTCCTATCTGCTTTAAATAATTGTGATGCGATTTTAGTTTTGATTTTCTAAAGAATAGAATAGTATCAGGGTTCACCATGTTTTACAATGGCTCTGAGCACTATGGGACTCAACATCTGAGGTCATCAGTCCCCTAGATCTCAGAACTACTTAAACCTAACTAACCTAAGGACTTCACACACATCCATGCCCGAGGCAGGATTCGAACCTGCGACCGTAGCAGTCACGCGGTTCCGGACTGAAGTGCCTTGAACCGCACGGCCACCGCGGCCGGCCACCATGTTTTATTGTGTGGCAGATGACTCCAGACCGAACACAACGACCACCACTGCCCTATCTTTGTTCTTGTCCTAATTAAATGGGGTAAAATGGAAGGAAGGAAAGTTGGGGTTTAATATCGGATGGACGACGAATTTATTAGAATTGAAGCTGGAACTGAGTAAGGGAAGTTGAATCGGATGTGTCCTTATTAGAATGGTCTTACCACAATTATCTACAGCAATGTGGGTAAACTGCAGAAAACCATAATATGGCTCGTTGAGCAGGAATTAAAACCACTGACTTCTTGAATATGATTCCACAGTAACGTTTGAATGGCACCACGTCTCTCCGTGTTCAGCAACATATAAGTACCCCTAGCGTGTACTTAAACTGTAAACTTGTAAGGAGCACAACAAATTTTAAATCTCAGCAAAGTTACCTTTCACGGTCTTGTACACGGTGTGCTCGTGGAAGTCTGAGAAGCTTGTAGGGATGTTGCAGGGTACACTGCGCTGAGGAATGGTTGTTAAGAAAAAAATTCGATACTTCCCGCCGTCACCGAGTTAATTAACAGAGATATTAGTCAATCAAACCATTACGCTCGTAAATTGAAGCGGCCTGCTAGATTAGGTTTCCCGAAATCGAACAACAGAACGATAGAAAAGTCATACGTCAGACGTTAGTAAAGACTGAACCCTAGCCAAAGGCCTAGCAGTCTCGTCCATTATGATATGCACTACGAGAGCAACTGGGGGCGTAACGGACTGATTGGGTCACTTCAATGCTAGTCAACCCGGAAACGTCGGAGCGTATCCAGCTATTTTCTTCACTGTTATTTTATACCACAACACACCCTACCCACACCTTCAAAAGCTTTTCAGGCTATTTCTGACCGCAATCTATTTATAGCTCCTAACAGCGAAACCTATTCTTTCCCAAGTTTTCTTCATGTCTGCTGTATAAGCCAAAGGTACCGAAGCAGGTGTACTCATCATGGGGTAGTACAATTCTAAGCTGATTTTGTCGAAGTCCATAAGTAGGCGCCACTTCTGTGGGTGATTTTGCAGACCTAACTGCTTCATCAGACCGCTGACCTTTCTGCATACACACGCCGAATTCTGCATGCAAAAGCATTGAGCTAAGGTTCAATGGTTCAAATGGCTCTGAGCACTAAGGGACTTAGCTTCTGAGGTCATCAGTCCCCTAGAACTTAGAACTACTTAAACCTAACTAACGTAAGGACATCACACACATCCATGCCCGAGGCAGGATTCGAACCTACGACCGCAGCGGTCGCACGGTTCCAGACTGTAGCGCCTAGAACCGCTCGGCCACTCCGACCGGCACTGAGCTAAGGAAGTACCTCTTGATCAAAAACAGGAAATTACTGTCCGTGGAGCTAGAAGGTTCTGTTTTTACAGTGTCACTCCAAGGACTTCATCTCGCTATTCGGAAAAGTTTAGATAGCCGACCAAATAGTTTGGTTCATTTTGATTCAAGAGCTGAGATGAAGTATCATGAGATAGAGTGCAATACTCTTGTACGTGTTCAACACCTGCTGATTCACGTCAAAGTGGGTGTGATAAGGAGCTTTGCTAGTTACAGACAGCAAAAGGCGACCTTTAGTCTCGGAGCACAGCAAAATGCACTGATGAAACATGGGATACTTTAGTTTTCATCTAGTTTTTCATGAATGACCCCAACCCTCCAATTTTTGTGAGGCAGAAGTAACAGTCTGGAAAATTCTTTGAGTTGCCACCACAACAAAGGAACAGCTAAAGGCAGGCACGGTGTCTTCATTTCACCCATTCGGTTAAAGTCGTGAGGCTATTCACACAATATGGGGTGCGAAATTTTTGTCTTACTCACCAACAGGACAATAAAAGTAGAACCGATGTGACTTCTTAAATAAGTAAGTAACTGGGTCTCTTGGAGAATTTTGGGTAAATCTCCCACACTCGTAGCGAAAGTTGTCAGGGTGGTGTGGACAACAACGATGTTTGTCAGTTACATTTTTACGGCGTGTAACAAACCGAGGCAGAAAACCTTGCGACGCACAGCTATAGGTAATTATTATGATAACTAGACCATGTGTGTTTCCAAATGCACTACAGCATAAAACTCTTTCAGACTATGAGCTATCTTGTCATGGCTACGAAATTTTGTTAATGTAAAAATATGACATGGAAGGAGATGAGCTTTTAAGAAGACGGACAAGGCATAATGCCACGTGGGCCTCAAGCAAGGCAACCACTGCTCCGTATGAATAAGGCGTGCTGACGGCATTGTTGTAAGCAAGAATAACACCCTCGGGCGCCAGGATCAATATTCGACTTAGCCTACAGCCAAAGCGTTAGACAGACTTCTGGACAACTCTGAAAATATTTCGATTATTAGCAAGACCTTCGACAGCATCAGGAGTAATCAACGCTACTAGAGAAACTCAACCACAAGTTCCTGAAAAAAAGTACAGAAACGACTTGCGCACTGGATTAAGTTGTCAGTCCCATGATTTAAGAGTGATTCAATGGGTCAGCTAGGCGCATATAACAGCTGAATAGTCGGTAGCAGTCGCTATACAGCAACATTTCTCGTACGCATTCGGAGGAGGATAAGTAAGTTACCAATAAGTAAATATCAGCAGCCATTATCTTGAGATTCCTGTCTGTTGAGGAAAAAAAATAGCGAGAGGAACAATCACTGTAAAACACTTGTCTCCTATTGTGATTAAAGTACTTGATAGTGTGTTGTCAGAATGAGTTAACAGAAAAGTGCTCATCTCTGATGGCGCAAGGAAGAACCAAAAATTGCTAGGAAGCGCTGACGTATAGAGTGGTAGAGTATACTCATTGATTTGAAAGATACAAAGCCACTGTCACACACATCCCAGAACAAGACTGAACTACTGGGTAATAAATTATTCTTGAATTGTGTCCTTAGTGTTTTCACCGTTATTCACTTCCCAAGAATAAGTCCCATAAGATTTCACACACATTTGAACATTTGAACTTCCCACGGACCCGTCAACTTCCCCTCTCTGTTCGAAAATCACGTATGCTGAGCATCATAGGAGGCATTTTCCCTCTCACTCCGTTCTCGCTAACTTAGCTCTATGCCATTTCATAAGCCGTGAAAACAGTCGAAGCATCCAAGGTAGCCAAATTCATCGTGGAAGACATTGTATTAAAACACGGTGCCCCAAGATTGTTAATTATGGATCGAGGGAAAGTTTTTCAGGCAACATTACTCATCACATGACGACTTACTGCCATCCGCAAATTAATGGGCTTACTCAACGCCTTAATAAGACCTTGGCCGACATGCTATCAATGTTCGTGAATACTGAGTAGAGCAACTGGGATGAGGTTCTACCTTTCGTGACGTTTGCCTACAACACATCCAAAAAAACGCCACAGGATTTTGCCATTTTTCCAGGTGTATGGGCGTGAGGAGACTACGACGATGGACACTGTTTCCGTTACATCCTGATGGCGTGGACGATGACTATATCGGCCAGGTGTTAACCAGAGCTGAGGAATCTCGGCAGTTCTCGACTCCCAACGTTGCAGGCTCAAGAAAACGTTCGCCGAAGGTATGACGCGAGCCACCGCCCTGTTGTCTACCAGCCTTGTGAGCTCGTCTGGATCTTCACTCCTGTTCGGAAGGTTAGACTCACTGAGAAGCTCTTCAGGTGCTACTTTGGACCTTATAAGGTTGTTAGACAGTAGTCTGATGTTACTTATGAAGTTGAAGATTTCGACCCCGACACAAGACGACGAAAGATCAGAGATACGGTCCATGTCTTTCGAATGAAGCCCTACAAGGATCCTGCAACCCAGGGTAAATTAAAAGCTCCAGCGACAGGCAGCAAGCGGAAAGGTGATGAAGAGCGTAGCGGCAAAAGACAAGTTATAAGAAGATCGCCGCCAGGGCGAGCATCAGTCATCGGGAGTCGGAGTATGCAGGACCAATGACTCGTTCCCGGACTTGGACGACGTAACACCGAGACGCTGTTCTCTTAAGGAGGGAGCAATTTCGCAGAGGAAGCTGAGTAGTACCGTGGTGTAGGGGTTATGATAAAAAACTGTTTCATTTAGGGTCCTGAGTTCAAAGCTCACCTGGACTGTGCAATTTAAATTTCTATATTCTCTTCGAGTACATTTTAGAAGTATTGATAAATGTCAAGAATCATTGTACTGGAATGTTCTGCAGCTGTATATATACCGTATGTGCTCAGGGCGGAGCGAGCCTTGGTTGGAGCGATGGCGTATTAAAGTAAACGTCGACAAGTGCGAAGCAGTTTTGTTCACACGTAGGCCGAAACTACTGTGCAAACATCAACACTGTGGATCGATAACATTACATACACGCCCAATACGTTTCCGAGAGAAAGTCAGATACCTAGGTGTCTGACTGGACCGGAAACGTACATGGGGGGACCACATCGAGTACGTTGCCAACCGAGCGCACGCGAGGCTCAAACAGCTCTACCCAATTCTCAACAGGGAAAGCACACTGAATAGGAGGGTGTCGAGGCCCATGTACATGACACTGATTAGACCTCTGAAGACATACGCAGCTCCCGTCTGGGGATATGCAGCTCCTACACGGCTGCACCGCCTGCAGATCATACAGAACAAAGTGCTACGAATCATTCTCCACGCAACACACGCAGCGTGGATCTTCACCATGAATACCGCCTTGATACCCTCAAGGAAGTTTTCAAAAAACACGCCACACGACTATACAGAATCACGAGACACTCGAACAATCCTTTCATCCTCACTCTGTGAAACTACGATCACAACCATAGGTGGAAGCACAAGGGGCCAAACACATGGCTAGCTAGGGCATAGCCACCTATGGTAAACTAACCTACGCAAACAGCGACAAACGTCGGCAAGGCCCTGCATATCAGCAACACTGACTGGTAATTACCTGTTGCTATTAGAGCCCACCAACAGGCCACATCAGGGACACCTACGAGCTCGCCCATTGACGCACAAACAACTCGCCACCATCACCCTACACTGTGCATCCGATATATGACCTATCGGACACAAAAACGATAATACACGTAACTGTTGCAGGTTGCTGACGCTGAACGAGGACTCTACACCGGCACCCAGCGCCAGCCTGCGAGCAACACAACCGCCCAACGTCAAGGTATCGACATGCATGATACCCACTACTAACAAAGGCTATCCTTACACGACCTATTGCAGGCAGCAAGACATCCGCTACTGTTCTTACCACCCGACGTAACTCTCGCAGAGGTTTTTTTTTTCCCTTGGCTCTTGCCTTGGCACTTTTTTTCGTCGGCCCTTCAAACCGCTACCCTACGTTCGACTTCGACCCACTCTATCTCCAGATGAGAGCGTATTAATTGTTAACCTTAACCAGACGTACGCAGACATCGCAGTACCCACATCCTGCGACACCACACTTTAGTGAAAACTAACCGTTATGCAGAGATGGCACTAGACCTATTGTGTTGGCCATCATGCTGGTGTGGGCGTGGAGGGGTTCCACCTCTATAGAAAAAAAAAGACCGGAGGCAGTTCGCTCCACGCTCTTGTGTGTGCAAGTCCTGAATAAACCTTCATTAAGTGAAGTTAGTGTTCGTCATTCATCTAATTACACCTTCTTCTACGTGACGTCCTGATTGTGGGTATATGACCGGTGACATGAGGTAATGGTTTTGCCGTTAGGTGAGTAAAGTTAGAATCATTATCACTCCCGCTATCTAGTCAGGATTTGCAGATTTTCTAGCACTCATGTACCAAAAATATACAAAATTCGAAAAATTAAACCTGTAAATAAAAGAACAGTAAACAGCGAAATACGGAAAATAAACAATAAACAAGCTTTAAAAAAATGGTTCAAATGGCTCTGAGCACTATGGGACTTAACTTCTAAGGTCATCAGTCCCCTAGAACTTAGAACTACTTAAACCTAACCAACCGAAGGACATCACACACATCCACGCCCGAGGCAGGATTCGAACCGGCGACCGTAGCGGCCACGCGGTTCCAGACTGTAGCGCCTTTAACCGCTTGGCCACACCGGCAGGCAAGCCTTAAAATCTCCAGTATAGTTCGTTCTAGAACGTTTTATAGGATACTTTAGGATTCTACACGCAAAATACATCTGAATGATATACCACACCTTCAGATGCAAAGTGGGTATTGAGAAGTGATAATTAGACGGCGCTCTCCGCTTCATCTGAATGGAAAGCTTTCATACACCAGCTTTGTCACGCCGTGCGTTATTGTCTTGCTGGTCGTGACGTTGGGGCAGGCATTTGGGAGGTGCCACCGGATGTTAACGGTGTGACGTTCGGAGGTTGCGTTGCCGTGAACTGGCCGCCCGTGAATCGCTACCGCCCGTCAAGCGTGGTGCCGGCAGCCGTGGGGAGCGTCCTGCTGTGTGTTGCGTGTAGACTACCTGCCAGGCCCCATATTGGAGCAATGCGACGACCCTCATTAGCGGCGCGTGTGGGATGCCGATACATAGCGTGCAAGGCAGGTAACGAGCGACGGGGATGCCAAAGCTCACCTCTGCCCAGACCTGGGACGCCCGCACACACCTCACTCGTATTTACGTGCCTCCAATGGCTGCCGCGTAGGAGTACTGATTTCCATTAATGAGGGTAAACATTGAGATGAAGATCATTCTAGTTCAGGGTTTCTCCAAGCATATGCCTGTGGGCTGCATGCCACGGTAAAAAATTAACTCTCGTATGGAATGTACAACTCATTTTGGCTAAGGGCACACACCGTCTAGGACTATGTACAAAGTCTTAATGGAAGGACTGAACTGTTTACGCTTCGAGTAGCGGATAAAGGTGAACATGTTGCAATGATTGTAATTTTGTTAAGAGCTAAAATGTTGTTGTGTATATCACATTAGCATATGACACTACGAGTGAAATTTCCAGAAACATAAAACATGATAAGCGACACTGACTTCTTTATCAACCAACATTTAGGTCAAGACCAGCGATTTGCACATATGTTATTCAGTTGGTGGTCATCATTTTCATTCTTTCTTCCGCTTCTCAGATAAATGTAATTCAAATAGTTACATAAATCGTAGAGGTTGCTCATGTAAGGAGAGTACAAGCAGAGTTGCAAATTTTGGAGTCTCAACACGATATTGCCTAAAATCCAGGGTACCAAATGGCATCTTCCTGACTGTAGTTGGAAACAAATTACCCATCCTGAAAAAACCATCATAAAAGATAAAATCTTTCCACATTTAGCGCCCTTTTCAACAATGAGTATCACAAGAGTCAACGAGCAATTGTTGACTTGCAAATGAACATCCTGATTATTACAAGCAGTTAAATCGTCCTGCTCTCCTAACTGAGAACACGTGATCAATGAAAATAAGTGCCCAAAATCAAATTCACGTTGAGATTAAAGTTTCTCAAAAAGATAAGTTATACGATCGAAAATTACTATACGTTACTAATGACTGATTTAAAATAAGAATTTACACAGGAATTTTTATAAAATGAAGTTGTGAGTAGCATAATTTTTGTGTTATTACCGTCAAGGAATAAATGATGCTACCCGCTAGTCTGATATTCTGTACCGTGATTTTACACAGGAGAAGACTGAATAATGCGTCTTCATCCAGAAAAAACTTAAACGAAACCATTGTGGTAAATGGGTTGTCATATCCTGCTTCTGGCGATAGACTGTTAACAACCAGACTTTTACTAGGACGAGAGAATTTAAAGTATAAGACAAGATAAATCTATTGCTTTTAGCTGAAGTATATTGCAATGCGATGGATACTTCGAAATTAATTGAATACTAACACGGAACGCTAGTTTTCTTGGAAGATGGCATTCATTAGAATCATGACTTTTATAGCATGTATGATTCCTTAAAAGATCTTTGTAATTTTCTATGGTGAAATCTGTCATTGAGTGACTGAGTGTCGTGTAAGGTGACGAATGTACATTTCAATTATTACAGGCCACGCACACAAGAACTATTGTGAGGTACTTGGTTTCCTCGATTTAGAATGTGACAGAGTCTAATAAGTAAAACTTGACTAAAATTTACTGTGCTTGGATTTGTAGCGCATTAATACAAAATGCTTTGGATTGTGTAAAAGTACTGAGTGCGTTGGATTCTTGCTGTTCTAGTCACCCACATTGACTTCCCAGTTTTTATTCTTTTTGTGACTTCTGTATAACTTACAGATGTAAGTTACATTGACTCTCTAGTCGACTTCCGGCAATGTGATCAGTGTAAATAATTTTCTGAAATGCGGCCGTATACAGTCTTTCAGAACTATTAGAATCTCCAAATCATCCTCTGATAAATTACTTGAATGACAATAACAAGGCCAGCTGCTGGTTTTGTTATCAATATTCAAGTGCTTCGTGTCTGGCTGCAGTCCAACCTTCTTTGGTAGACTACTAGAGACTGAAAATTGTGTTGAGACATACGGGAAGTCTGCCAGCGGACGGTTTGAAGTTCAGAAGGAAACACGAGTAAATCAGATTGCCCATGAAATGAGAGAGTTTCTAATATTTTGTAATTGCTATATTAAATATGAGAACAACAGGCACTATTTTCTGTTTTTATTAATACCATGTAATCTTCGATATTGGAAACCATGATCTGTAACTGACACTGTTCCAGTCGCGTATGGTTCGCGGGAAGAACGACTGTCTGAAAACCTCCGTGCGCGCTCTAATCTCTCTAATTTTACATTCGTGATCTCCTCGGGAGGTATAAGTAGGGGGACGCAATATATTCGATACCTCATCCAGAAACGCACCCTCTCGAAACCTGGCGATCAAGCTACACCGCGATACAGAGCGCCTCTCTTGCACAGTCTGCCACTTGAGTTTGTTATACATCTCCGTATCGCTATCACGGTTACCAAATAATCCTGTGACGAAACGCGCCGCTCTTCTTTGGATCTTCTCTATCTCCTCCGTCAACCCGATCTGGTACGGATCCCACACTGATGAGCAATACTCAAGTATAGGTTGAACGAGTGTTTTGTGTGCCACCTCCTTTGTTGATGGACTACATTTTCCAAGGACTCTCCCAATGAATCTCAACCTGGTACCCGCCTTACCAACAATTAATTTTATGTGATCATTCCACTTCAAATCGTTCCGCACGCATACTCCCAGATATTTTACAGAAGCAACTGCTACCAGTGTTTGTTCCGCTATCATATAATCATACAATAAAGGATCCTTCTTTCTATGTATTCGCAATACATTACATATGTCTATGTTAAGGGTCAGTAGCCACTCCCTGCACCAAGTGCCTATCCGCTGCAGATCTTCCTGCATTTCGCTACAATTTTCTAATGCTGCAACTTCTCTGTATACTACAGCATCATCCGTGAAAAGCCGCATGGGACTTCCGACACTATCTACTAGGTCATTTATATACATTCTGAAAAGCAATGGTCCCATAACACTCCCCTGTGGCACGCCAGAGATTACTTTAACGTCTGTAGACATCTCTCCATTGATAACAACATGCTGTGTTCTGTTTGCTAAAAACTCTTCAATCCAGCCACACAGCTGGTCTGATATTCCGTAAGCTCTTCCTTTGTTTATCAGGCGACAGTGCGGAACTGTATTGAACGCCTTCCGGAAGTCAAGAAAAATAGCATCTACCTGGGAGCCTGTATCTAATATTTTCTGGGTCTCATGAACAAAGAAAGCGAGTTGGGTCTCACACGATCGCTGTTTCCGGAATCCATGTTGATTCCTACATAGTAGATTCTGGGTTTCCAAACACGACATGATACTCGAGCAAAAAACATGTTCTAAAATTCTACAACAGATCGACGTCAGAGATATAGGTCTATAGTTTTGCGCATCTGCTCGACGACCCTTCTTGAAGACTGGGACTACCTGTGCTCTTTTCCAATCATTTGGAACCTTCCGTTCCTCTAGAGATTTGCGGTACACGGCTGTTAGAAGGGGGGCAAGTTCTCTCGCGTACCCTGTGTAGAATCGAATTGGTATCCCATCAGGTCCAGTGGACTTTCCTCTGTTGAGTGATTCCAGTGGCTTTTCTATTCCTCGGACACTTATTTCGATGTCAGCCATTTTCTCGTTTGTGCGAGGATTTAGAGAAGGAACTGCAGTGCGGTCTTCCTCTGTGAAACAGCTTTGGGAAAAGGTGTTTAGTATTTCAGCTTTACGCGTGTCATCCTCTGTTTCAATGCCATCATCATCCCGGAGTGTCTGGATATGGTGTTTCGAGCCACTTACTGATTTAACGTAAGACCAGAACTTCCTAGGATTTTCTGTCAAGTCGGTACATAGAATTTTACTTTCGAATTCACTGAACGCTTCACGCATAGCCCTCCTTACGCTAACTTTGACACCGTTTAGCTTCTGTTTGTCTGAGAGGTTTTGGCTGCGTTTAAACTTAGAGTGAAGCTCTCTTTGCTTTCGCAGTAGTTTCCTAACTTTGTTGTTGTACCACGGTGGGTTTTTCCCGTCCCTCACAGTTTTACTCGGCACGTATCTGTCTAAAACGCATTTTACGATTGCCTTGAACTTTTTCCATAAACACTCAACATTGTCAGTGTCGGAACAGAAATTTTCGTTTTGATCTGTTAGGTAGTCTGAAATATGCCTTCTATTACTCTTGCTAAACAGATAAACCTTCCTCCCTTTTTTTATATTCCTACTAACTTCCATATTCAGGGATACTGCAACGGCCTTACGATCACTGATTTCCTGTTCTGTACATACAGAGTCGAAAAGTTCGGATCTGTTTGTTATCAGTAGGTCCAAGATGTTATCTCCACGAGTCGGTTCTCTGTTTAATTGCTCGAGGTAATTTTCGGATAGTGCACTCAGTATAATGTCACTCGATGCTCTGTCCCTACCACCCGTCCTAAATATCTGAGTGTCCCAGTCTATATCTGGTAAACTGAAATCTTCACCTAAGACTATAACATGCTGAGAAAATTTATGTGAAATGTATTCCAAATTTTCTCTCAGTTGTTCTGCCACTAATGCTGCTGAGTGGGGAGGTCGGTAAAAGGAGCCAATTATTATCCTAGCTCGGTTGTTGAGTGTAACCTCCACCCATAATAATTCACAGGAACTATCCACTTCTACTTCACTACAGGATAAGCTACTACTAACAGCGACAAACACTCCATCACCGGTTGCATGCAATCTATCCTTTCTGAACACCGTCTGTACCTTTGTAAAAATTTCGGCAGAATTTATCTCTGGCTTCAGCCAGCTTTCTGTACCTATAACGATTTCAGCTTCGGTGCTTTCTATCAGCGCTTGAAGTTCCGGTATTTTACCAACGCAGCTTCGACAGTTTACAATTACAATACCGATTGCTGCTTGGTCCCCACATGTCCTGACTTTACCCCGCGCCCGTTGAGGCTGTTGCCCTTTCTGTACTTGCCCAAGGACATCTAACCTAAAAAACCGCCCAGCCCACGCCACCAACCCCTGCTACCCGTGTAGCCGCTTGTTGCGTGTAGTGGACTCCTGACCTATCCAACGGAACCCGAAACCCCACCACCCTATGGCGCAAGTCGAGGAATCTGCAGCCCACACGGTCGCAAAACCGTCTCAGCCTCTGATTCAGACCCTCCACTCGGCTCTGTACCAAAGGTCCGCAGTCAGTCCTGTTGACGATGCTGCAGATGGTGAGCTCTGCTTTCATCCCGCTAGCGAGACTGGCAGTCTTCACCAAATCAGATAGCCGCCGGAAGCCGGAGAGGATATCCTCAGATCCATAGCGACACGCATCATTGGTGCCGACATGAGCGACCACCTGCAGATGGGTCCACCCTGTACCCTTCATGGCATCCGGAAGGACCCTTTCTACATATGGAATGACTGCCCCTGGTATGCACACGGAGTGCACATTGGTTTTCTTCCCCTCTCTTGCTGCCATATCCCTAAGGGGTCCCATTACGCGCCTGACGTTGGAGCTCCCAACTATCAGCAAGCCCACCCTCTGCGACCGCCCAGATCTTGCAGACTGAGGGGCAACCTCTGGAACAGGACAAGCAGCCATGTCAGGCCGAAGATCAGCATCAGCCTGAGACAGAGCCTGAAACCGGTTCGTCAGACAAACTGGAGAGGCCCTCCGTTCAGCCCTCCGGAATGTCTTTCGCCCCCTGCCACACCTTGAGACGACCTCCCTCTCTACCACAGGTGAGGGATCAGCCTCAATGCGGGCAGTATCCCGGGCAACCACAGTCGTAGTCCGATCGGGGGATGCGTGGGACGAGCTGGCCGTCACCGACAATCCCCCATCCGGAACCCCACAGTGATGCCCATTGGCAACAGCCTCAAGCTGTGTGACCGAAGCCAACACTGCCTGAAGCTGGGAGCTAAGGGATGCCAACTCAGCCTGCATCCGAACACAGCAGTTACAGTCCCTATCCATGCTAAAAACTGTTATGCAAAGATCGTCTGAACTAATCTACAGAGAGCGCAAACAAATCGACACAAAATTTAAACGGTTATTAAAATACAAGATAGCCTAGTAAATGCAGTAATGCTGCTACTTGCGCACTGCTGACACACTGCTCGGCGGCGGAAGGAGACTACGCGATTCTACACTATTCAGGTACTAAAACGCGATGCTACAACTCTCAAATACTATAATACGCCCGAAATTTATGAATTAAACAATGCAAGTACCAAAAACACGCAAAGAAATTGAGAATTAAACTGTGTAACAAATGAGTGAGCTAGGAGTATACGACTTGCTGCTGCAGCTGCTTATCCAACGGCGGCAGGGAGCGCACTGTTGTATCATGTGAGACAGACGTATGAAGAATGTATCTGGGACAGTACATTAGACCCTCAACCAAGGTGTGCGTCGTTCGAACGCCCTACTACCAAACCTCATTTTTATTTCCAATGGCGTTTTTAATTCGATTAAAGCGAATTTCAGGACTGAAAAGGAACCAGAAAATCCCATACCCAACACTTGACATCGTCAGGTTTTACACGTCGTTGTTATAAACCTCTGCCTCCTCATTGCTAAGACTTTTAACTCTAACGTTCCTTCGCATTTCTGAACTGCAATTCTTCGTATTTATTTCTATCTAATTCGTATTTTTAATGTCATGGTTTCGTCACGCAGACTCTCCTATTCAAAATAATTTCAGCCGTATTCATGTAAGCACTTCTGTGCTTCAGGTGATAAAACAACTGACTGCTTTAACTACGACTTTCCTCTCCGAGTGATTATACAGGATGTACCAAAAAGCACATCTAGCGCTTAGTACGTTATGCGGGAAGGCACTGATGGATTTTCAAGGACGAATCGTAATTCGGCAACGCACAGCTACGGTACTGGAGAGCGTCGAAGTCAGACATTGGTTTGTGTTCTAAATTACGTCAACAAACCCAACGTGAGTAGCATATCACGCTGTCTGCATTAAAAACGGGCTTCGAACTGCGTGCCTGCTATGACAATGCAGAGTTCGTATCGGCGGTGCTGAACCTTATGCAAATGGGCCAATATGTGCTGTTGTCTGTGAAATATTTCGATCTCTACGTGCTTGGTGCAATTGCATCATCCGTTGCCGTTACTGGTGAACCGTACATCTTACTCTTCATATTATCCCACAGAAAGTAATCGAGAGATATCAGATCTGGCGAAGTGCTAACAATGGGACTGGTCCCCCTCTACCAATCCATCGATTGGGATATGAGGAACCATGGCAATTCTACACAACGACAACAAAACGTGCTGGAGTAATGTCGTATAGCACCACATATCCATCCGAAATTTAGTGGCACTACATCCAACAGGTCAGGCAAAACATCTCTAATAAATGTGAGGATGATCCGTCCTCTTAGTCTGCTAGTCAGGATATATGGTCCAATGCTACGGTCACCAATTATCCCCTCAAAGATTTTAATGCAGAACCAGCGTTGGTGATTTAGAATCACCTGTGCACGCGCATTTTTGTCCGCTTAAAGATGCATGTTGAGCAAGTTGAGCATGCCGTCTCGAGTAAATCTTTATTCATCCGTAAACAACACCAAGCTCAGGAATTAGGGCAGGAATGTGCATTTTGCAAATACCATTGCGCAATTTATACCCGTCGTGGGTAGTCCTCGTTTAATGCCTGGACTTCCCGCAGATGATATGGATGGAAGCTTTGTTCGTGGTCAACACGCCACACGGTACTTTTAGCCGTGTGCAGCGACTGTGCCACCAGCCGAGTGCTAGTGGCTGGGTCTTCCTTGAACGTTGTCAGTACTGACTCTTCCAACTGTAGTGTTCGGGCGAGCGTGGACGGACCGCATCATGTTTCAGCACCTACCACTGGACAAACGGTAGACTGGGGATAGTATTCGCAAGTACTAAGCTCCAATTGCGACTGCTTTACTAAACAATGGACGCACCTAAGGCAGAAGATTCCAACGTGCATCTTTCCGACTTCACTGGGGCGTCTCTCGTTGGCCGCTGACATGGAATGATGTAGATCACGTCTGTTTGGAAAACGCTTCGCATACAATCTTGGAGCAGCACTCCCATTGCAATCGGCTTTGCCATATGAAAGCACCATGTCGGTCATTTCCACAGCTGCGCATTTGTACATGGCTCACTGATGTCAACAACTTTAAAACACTGCAGACCACTTGATGTCCACAGTAAGATGGGCACAAGGGCTGTGTGGAGCAATGTAGCGCATGCGCAGGAATCTTATTACGTTCAGGTCGTTCATCCGCAGTACACAGATGGCTAAAGGACTGCATATCTTCCGTATTCAGGCACCAAAACGAATCGGAACGGCCGTGCGTGATTAGCTGAGCGGTCTGAGGCGCTGCAGTCACGGACTCTGCGGCTGGTCCCGGCGGAGGTTAGAGTCCTCCCTCGGGCATGGGTGTGTGTGTTTGTCCTTAGGGTAATTTAGATTAAGTAGTGTGTAAGCTTAGGGAGTGATGACTTTAGCAGTTAAGTCCCATAAGATTTCACACACATTTGAACATTTTGAATCGGAACAAACCAAAAGATGATCTTCTGAATAAAGAGGAAACTGGTGTTAAGCATATCCATGTATCCTGATACGCACAGCGATTAATGCTCACCGTCAGTTTCTATTAGAAGTGGATATTTGTTTTCGAAGACACAATGTCATCTTGCCTAAATGCTGTTTTACATTTACTAAAGCATATACACTGCACAGGCAATGTTACGACGTATGGCAGTGCTATGTTTTACAACTACAGGTACAAATACAGGGTGTTTCAAAATATTTGCACTAAACGTTTAGCAGTGATAGATGCTAAAGGTAAAATATTCACTGACTCTTCTCGGTGAGAATAGGTGAGTTTTCGTTTGAGTTTATGCCCCTGAGACGCGACAGGGTGTCGTCACTCTGCGGAGTTTGTATGCAATGAGTGTTGTCTGTAACCCAGTCTTGTGCTCCGCGTGAAAGGGCTTCTAAAATACCTTTCTCCGCTGAGGCACAATTATTCTGAGACTTTTCTTGTTGAAAATCACTCTAGCGATACACTATTGTAGGCAGTAAGTAGAACACCTCATTAGCACACCCTCCTCATTCGGTGAAATCTCGTCATCCCAGTGTCGGAGAATTCAATAAAGACATCTAGAGGCTCCGGAGAAAGCCAGCGAATAATTTTTCTCTAATAAACGTTGATCACCATGACGTGATCTGTCATCCCTAGACATATGTTGCAAAAACTTTGATACACCCTGTTATGCTGTACGGCAGAGGGCATCTTGTGTACTACATTCACTTCCCTACTTTCCTATAAAAGTCGCCAATGGTACACAAGAATAATGGTCTTTGGTAAGACTCCATATGAATTAGCTCCAATTTTATCATCAATGTCTTTCCACTAGATTTACATAGGAGGAAGGAACATATTGATGGACACTTCTAGGGACGTACGCACTCGAACCTTTAACTGTAATTTACAAGGTGATGCAGAACGGTCACCTCTCCTGCAGCGTCTCCTATTAGTCTTACCTTGGAATCTCCCTGACACTTGTAGGCTTGTTTAGTGTATCTATAACGAACCGTTGCTGCTCCTCTTATTTTATTTCCTTTTTCCATTACCAGTTCTGTCAGTTAAGTATCCCAGACGAGCAATACAGGGTGCGGTGCGTCAATTCGGGTAAATTTCAATTTGAATTTCTCACCATATCGTAGTTCCGTCGGAGCCCGCAATTGGCATTCTTGAAAGCCATAGCCGGTCGGATTGGCCGAGCTGTTCTAGGCGCTACAGTCTGGAACCGCGCGACCGCTACGTTCGCAGGTTCGAATCCTGCCTCGGGCATGGAAGTGCGTGATGTCCTTAGGTTAGTTAGGTTTAAGTAGTTTTGAGTTCTAGGGGACTGATGACCTCGGAAGTTAAGTCCCATAGCGCTCAGAGCCATTTGAACCATTTTTTGAAAGATATAGGCATCTGGTAAACTGTCACAACCGAAGGGCCACGATTACCGAACGTCTTCGTGATAGGCGTTTTCCCCCTGAAATCGTTCTATTGTTCGGGTTCTCGAGATCAACAGTTTACGATATAGGGGCGAAATATGATGCTTCGGATAAGTCTAGGGTTCACGTCCTAGGTGTCGTACCCAGTGAGGGTGGTGCACCTGCTCATATGATCCACTGAGTCCTACAGTCGAATAACGTTGACCCGTTCCGGTCTAAGGAGCTCTGGGCACCAAACAGCCAGTATTTGAACCTCCTCGACTACTACGTTTGGAGCATAGTCGAAAGAGTTACCAATAAGACGATGCATCCTAATGTCGCATCTCTACTCACCGCTATCGAAGCAGCTTTCGCGAATATGGACTGAGCTGTTTTAAAGAGTGAGTGCGATCGCTTCAGGACAAGATAGGAGGTGGTCATTGAGGCTGAAGTGTGTTACATCGAGTAATGTTATTCTTGAAAGATATCACGACTTATATGTACAAGGATTTTATTTGCATTTGTATTTTATTTAAATAAATTAGCTTTTTTAAAGAAGTTTCATTTTCCCGATTTAAACGGCGCACCCTGTGCTCCCCATCGTTCTAATGAGTATTTTGTAAGCTACTTTCTTCGTAGGTGGAGTGTTCTTGCTGACGAATTTTCCAGTGAATCTCAGTCTGGCATCTGCGATTGTTGTTAGGTAGTAGCTGCACTGTAAATTACTCAGTATGCGTTTTCCCACATATTTAATTGATCTGACTGCTCCCAGTGATTGTTTGCCAAAAGCGTAATTAAACAATAACGGAACTTTTTTCCAATTTTTGTGTAGTATACTACATTTGCGTAGGTTGAAGGTCAAATGCCAACTGCAAAAGTAAGCCTCGATCCACTGTAGTTGTTCCAGCATTTAGCTAGCATTTTCTATTCTTACGACTCTCTCTCTCTCTATGCCACAAACGGCGTTATGGAAATTTCGACATTATCCGCTACGTAATTATTATGCATACTGTAAACCTCAATGGCTCTGTAACATCCCTTGGTGTACGTCCGAAGTAACTTATTCGTCCGAAGATTTCTGTTCCTTAAGAAAAACGTTGTGTTCTGTTTGTTAGTACCTCGTCAATCCAATCATAAAGCTCAGCTGATATTCTCGTTCGCAACAATGACCTGGTGTGAAGTTTATCCAAACTGTTGTGCAGCTTGGCTTTCATTTGAGCAATGTTTTCTTATTGGATAAATGTTTCTCCTCTTTCTTGTGTGGCCGCTTTGTGTACTCGCCAGTCAACGACTTTCTCTGTTGATGTCATCAGGGGTCAGTTCTTGCGTTAAAAGACAGTGTTGTAAGAGGGCTATTCGGAAAGTAAGTTCTGGATGGTCGCAAAATGGAAACCACTGTGAAAATCAAAACTGTTTTATTTGCAGTAGTTAGCTACACTTTCCAGCTACTTTTCCACATAGTCGCTGAGCCATAGTCGGCTCGCGTTAATGCCATTTTTTCCTCCCTCAGCTACTATCTGAACGAGTTGCTCACTTGCCTCCATCAGTGGCAGCAGCAGCGGTTGTTGATACTAGTACTGCTGTAACTTCTTTGGTGTGGCAGTTATATTTCCGTGTCATGGTGTGTGCGGGCAGTTGGTCGGTTACGGCGGAGCATTGAGAAAGTCCCGGCGGCGTGTGATCAGCCTGGCGGCGTGCACGCGAGGTCGGAGTTGTGTGGCACTAGCTGAGAGAACTGCTAAGTTCGTCGCCCACCGCAGCTGCATACTGCAGTTGGGTAATCAGTGATCCTGTCATGAAAGCTCAACCATTGTGACATCTCTTCGTTGATTGCTGATTGTTACATCCTGGGCTGTCCCCGCAAGCAGCAACGTGATGGTGTGCTGGAGTCAGCAAAATTTTGCAGCCACCTCCCATTATGGTGTTCAACCTGTGAAATGATATTATATATTAGTGAAGTGTACCAGCGGTATCTTCTGCCTTGTGGCCGTTAACGCTCCGGTTACCTGTTCTGGTCGTTAGCGTAGTTTTGTGGCAGTGTGTTTTCCTAGTCATGATGCTGTCCGGCACAACTTATAGTTCGACAGCTTAGTGTTCTTCTCTTTTTCTCTTTGGTTTATTGTGCCTTGACTGTGTTTATGCTCCAGTTATTAAGACATAATCCAGCTGCGATCCTCGTCTTCACTGATACTTTTGGTTGTTGTGGTGATGGTCGGGAGGAAGGGAATTGATTAGGCAGTTGGTTGGTGTGTCAGCTGTCCATACGTCGTGATGCAACCCGATTGTTTAGTGTTACGTTTGGCTGTATATCTCACCTAAACTGTGGTTAGAGTTTCCTCCCCAGGGCGACCCTTGGAACACTTCTGAGCACCACTGTTCGTTGTTTGTGATTGTCATTTTATTTGGGCGTACGTACTGTGTCAGGCCTTCAGCCGTGTATTAATATTGTCTGTTTTATGTTTACTATATGGCCTTCAGCTGAACTTCATAAAAAGTTTAAGATTAAGCATTCAGCAGTGTTTCATTTAAAATTCTTGTTGCTCTGTATTTACGCCTTCAGCCGCATTTGTTTCAGAATCTGTGGCCTTAATATGTAAATCCTTGTCTGTAAACTTTCTCTTTACTTATCTTGAATTCTTGAAACGGCCTTCAGCCATGTTCTGTAAATGTTTATCTTCACGTTGTCTTTAATTATTTTTGAGTAATTGTTTGGGCCTGCAGCCGACAAGATACCTCAGGTTTTCTTAAGGTTTTTTTCTGTTGCACTGTGTAAAAGCTCATCTTTAAAGCCTCTCTTTTATTATTTAAGGAGAATTTTGTATTGGGTTTTCAGTCGAAGGATTAACTTTCTTTTCCTCAATATGGACTTTAGCCGGAATTTTTAAGTGCTTGGCTTCTAAAGAATTTCCTTAGCTGGTCTGAAATACTATTTCGGCCTTTAGCCGAGAAGATATTGTAATTTTACTTAAGTAAGGGCTTCAGCCGTTACTCTAAATCCTGGTGTTTTAAAGCTATAATTTAAACCTATTCTCGAGAAATTACTTGGGCCCTCAGCCGTGAATTGATCTTTATTGTTTTAAAGAGAAATCTGTGCATTGCTTTGACGAATAAAATTGTGTGTGTTGTTGTATAACTAACAGTAACTGACCTTGGCAACTTTCCACAACCTGATCCGCTTTTCCTGCGACACCAGAGTTCAGTCGCCATCGTACTTGCGAAAATAGTTGATCGAATCACGTCGTGAAGTCACTTAACTTTCATACTTGGCCAAAGACTATATCGATTTATTTGAGGTAGGAACAGTAATGGCGATGCTGATCTACTGGTTGATAACAGATGACTTACTTTATTCTTAAGTAGCCTATTTGTGCGCACCACTAACGCTGTAGGCACCATCACGGTGAAGCATTCTCGAAAACATTAAACGGTGTGCACTTCACTGAAAGGTATGACGATTTCATCAAACCTTTACCTTACAGCGTGACATCCGCCACTACTGTATAAGTCTATGATAGATAGCTTAATGTACAGCGTAGGGACACCGCTGAAGACGCAAGGTTAGTTAATTTCAGGAAAACCGCGACATGTGACAGTTTTACAAATCTCCAACGACAATTCATGCGTAACGTTACTCTATTGCCAATAGAGGTCGGGAAACGTTTCATTAGAGGAAGGAGAGCGTTGTAAGCATTTCAAAAATTATGTGGATTGTTAAGATGTGGAACACGCAGCTTCTCCCTGTGGCTGGCGAGAAGAAGAACATACGGGGAACCTAAACAGGAAAATAAGGCAGGATTACAGATCATTTGTTAAGACAAGGAATAACTTACATGGTTCGTTAATAGTGGAAGCCATGGAAGTACTCCGAACTGTAGAGACGTGTTCCTTCATACAACGTTCGAACCATTTTATAGTGTGGAATAAATTGTTGCTGATTCCTTCGGAGGATATTAGGTACTTTCGATGTAACGGTGGGCTATTTTGATACGTCACAAAATTTTTCAATTACTGTGTCACTAATACCTAAAAGTTATATAGCATGATTATTAATTCAAGATTCATGTCTTTGTACATTCCAAACTGTGAAAATAAAGACATTGACAGATTGTTCGCAAAAACAGAAAGGTGCTGCTGTCTATTTCAATCTGTTAATATATTTTAATCTCTTTTGGCTCGACATAAGAGATAACTTTTCTTGATGGGAATGATCCAGAGAAATTATACAACAAAAACAAGTTAACCTACATTCGTTCACCTGAATTCTTCACCCTTACATGAATGACCGAGAGAAGGTATTGTACATTTTTTAATGTTGAAATGTTTTCCGTTTGTCGCAACTGCGAATTATGAATCCGTTTCTGTGTTCCCAAGAAGGATGGATTTTCAGCTTCTTCAGATTACTTTTCATTTGTAACCAAACAAAAAGTGCAGTTTTAACACACTGATTATCTGGTAATTAGTTAAACTGAATCGGTTTCCTTAGTCCAATATTGTTCCTCAAATTGTTCACGTAATCGACATGATCACTACTAAAATGCCTTTTCCTCACTTTTTTGGAGAAAGTGTTTAGTTTTCATCTTTATTTCTCCAACAACGGATGCAACATAGCGTGCTAGAGATATATCTCTCTGGCAGTTGACGTGTACACAGGAAGTCAAAAGCATTTTTTTTAATCTCTGGAAGGCCGCTTCCTCTGCAGAAGGAGAGATGTAACAGGGAACTGTCATTTTAAACTATACTAAGAGCAAAAACTTTTAACGTGACCTTGTAAATATGAAGTAAATTTTAGATTTTTACATGTGAGATCCGAATTTCTATGGGAAAGTTTCTATTCCATGGAATTTCGAGGAAGAGAAGGTGAGAGTCAGCCAAAAGACGGAGCCAATCTCGAATACTCGTTCTGTAATCAGGATCGACGTCAAACAACATACACGCAGTAAAAATCGATTAACAAACTTGACCTTAGGAGAAATCTTATGAAAACTGCGAACCCAGGACATTAAATGTTTTTATACCTTAATTAAAGTAAGTACTGCCTTACTACCGTATTATCAAAGAGTAGCAACAGAGACCTGGTTCTCTTTCCGAACTGCCACGAGCGATAGAACAGTGCCTTACAGGATTACGATACAGAGGGTACGATGCAGGCGGCATAGCTTCCCCGGTAACCTTGTTTCGGTTCTCCATAAAAGTTGCCTTATATTCCTTTCGTCTGGAACTTTTTCACAGACCCCGAAGTGCATTCAGATTTTATCATACCAGTAGCTGAGACAAGTTCCTGCCGCCTGGAATCCGATTTCGCAGGTGTCTGGCGCCAAGCTGCGGAGACGGAAATGTGACATCAGCACACCATTCGCCTAAGAGGATGTGAAGAAATCCTTAAGTGTCCTTCTCTCTCTCTCTCTCTCTGACACACACACACACACACACACACACACACACACACACACATACAAACACAAACAAACAACACACACACACACACACACACACACACACACACGTACACACGTGTTTCCAATGGAGAATAATTAAAAATGGACATAGCGTGCCGTTTCATTTGACGAATACTGTTGGAGAATTATTGAAACCTGTGGTACATATCTTATTCGGCTATGAAAAGAAGTATAACTGTACTATAGTAACATGCCAAAATGTAATAGGTTGTGAGGCGCAGAAATGTTTTCATTTACGTTGCATTCCTGAGTGATACTATTTTTTATTTTGTTTCTGGAGCTACATATCCTGTACGTGGTTTGGCACTGCCATCAGCCTAATTACTTGCACGACAAATTCCTTTCGTTTATGTTGGTAAAGACAGAGCATTGGTCTTCGGTGTCGCTGCTGTATTTAAAGAACAGCCATCGTTAAATTATGATTGCCATAGTTTCTTAGAGATCAGTGACGGAACATATATGTTTCTGTAAGGTCAAGTCTATAGCATCACTAACATTTTTACTGTCGTTCTGTTTCACCGAATAATTAATTAAGTCTAAACAGCCACAAAATATAACATCTGTGACTAGAGCCGGCCGCGGTGGTCGAGCGGTTCTAGGCGTTCAGTCCGGAACCGCGTGACTGCTACGGTCACAGGTTCGAATCCTGCCTCGGGCATGGATGTGTGTGATGTCCTTAGGTTAGTTAGGTTTAAGTAGTTCTAAGTTCTAGGGGACTGATGACCACAGATATGTCCCATAGTGCTCAGAGCCATTTGAACCATTTGACTAGACATACAGAAAACAGAGCAAACGCTTTCCGAATGTGGAGGTGACTAGATACAGCCGAGTACAGTGCTGTATTACACCTCGCGATCAGTGCATTTGGGCTAGGTGTTGGCAGCTGTGATACATTTACAATCAATTTTAGAACACAGAACGAGATGTTAGGTCATGATCGCATGGATAGATCTAAACTAAAATAGAGAGAATTGCGAAAAATGCTGAGGGAATAGGTATAAATTGACCGAATATACATAGAAATGGGGGGAAATTGAGGAAGTACTTGCCTGTGTTCTGGTTCGCGCAGAACAGTTTGTACATGGGAGCAAGTATGCGACCACAAGAGGAATCCGGGAAACGTTGACATCGAAAGGAAGGGAATCAGGGAGTCAGGCAATCATTTTCCATTGAGGTAGCATTATACTGTAAGTCTATTGAGGTACCAGTGATACACGCGAGTTGACTACTGTATGTGGTGCTTTTCAGGAGGACAGAACTATTCACCTCTACATTTACTTGCATCTGCGCTAAAGGATAACTGAGAGCGGATGGGTTTATCGATTGAGATAGAGTTTTAACGAGGTACGATTTAATGGTTGACTGATTCATACTAGAGAAGGAGAAGTTGCTGGAGGTCAATTTTTTCCAGTGTTCTGTCATGATGCATCAGTCACGTGACATATACCTCGTTCTACTAGTATACAGCCACGTGATCCGTATGTGGTTTAAAGCACTGTCTACTTGCGATCATTAACTTTAAACCTGTCGGTCATCGGAGGACTTCCGTCCCATGTGTGAAGAAACTTGACACAGCCCTCTAAATGAACTTTGATTTATGCCATCCCCCCTGCTGTATCTTGGGTGTAAAATCGAGACATCGGCGTCATAACGAAGTTAGCGATAGGAGTTTGTGAGACGCTGCAATCCCCGTCTACACAACTGCTCGACGGATGTGGTGCTTACAGAGTTAGGGACGGAATGACTTGTAATTTTCACATGTAGGACGTTCCTGCTATGCGTTTATCTGTTTCCATGTAGGATGTATCCCCCGCTGCTAACGATCATTTTATATAGACCTTATGGAGGGATCGTACAATTTTTGAACCATGATCGGATGTGAACAGTGGACACTATACGTCTCCACAAAGCTATATTGAGGTCGTGTCACGGAGAGCGAGCGTTTTAATGAAGTAGTTTGATTTTCGATTTACGGTTCGATAAGACAGTTCATCGTAGAGAAACCGGGAAGAAGGATGTAAGTCATGCACTTCAAATATATTTCTCACAATTCAATATTAACAACGCTACATAACATACGACTGATAGGTCGGAAACGTAGGCGTTTCTAACATCATAGACCCGCTTTAAGTGCAGAATGTTGTAGCGTGTTTATGTTCTCTCTCTTATCAATACCTTCCAGGTACCGATCCTAGACTCTGGAACCATACTTTAGAGTTGATAGCTTGGATGATTTACATAAAAATGTATCGAACTCCGTCCGTCTGGAACTACATCGGGTATAAAAATGAATACTTTCTTGTTCTTCTTAACTGTCTGCTATTGTATTAGGACACTTTGAAATCTGTTACTATACATTGATAAGGAGTGCTAAGCTCCCCGACATGGTCCCATCTCGACAAAACCGGTGCATTTGGACGTGTTAGGACTCGGAATGCTCGATTCATTGATGAGGCGTGGAGTGTAGCGGTCTTCTGCTTTTGATCGGTTGTAGACTCATTCGGTAACGGTGCTGCATGGCAGGTTGGTCAATGACAGTGTGAGGATGGTCTTTCACTCTCTAATTTTACCCTAAGACAGGGGGAATGCTATGTAACACCCATGCACAGAGAGATGGATCATAAATTAAGTACTCGAGGTCTTAAAAATATGTAGAGCACTGTATGGTATACTTTGATGATTAATGTGCTCGAGAATTAACAGTGAATAGCCATACTGAGCAGAGATCTATCCATGTTCGCAATGACACTCGCAAATTAGAGAAGGGATAGTTTAGCTATGCTACTGAAATTGGGGAAACATGCTGTCACACGATTGGCCAGTGCTGGAGTTACTGTAAAATTGGTAACATTGTTCGTGCTATCAACTGTGTGGCCGGCCAGGGTGGCCGAGCGGCTATAGGCGCTAGAGTCTGGAACGGCACGACCGCTATGGTCGCAGGTTCGAATCCTGCCTCGGGCATGGATGTGTGTGATATCCTTAGGCTAGTTAGGTTTAAGTAGTTCTAAGTCCTAGGGGACTGATGACCTTAGAAGTTAAGCCCCATAGTTCTCAGAGCCATTTGAACCATTTTCAACTGTGTGCTTAATATTAAAGCACGTGGGTGGTGTCTTTTCCTTCCCACCTATGCATTGGTGTGCTGTTGGTTGATTGACTGACAAGTCTTGTTTGAGCTGGGGAATGAGTTTTTTGGATGGGTAACAGCTTCTGGGGGTTGCTAGCTGCGAAACAGTGATCGCGTACATGAGTGCAAAATGAGGGATCACTCGAAATGTCATTGTGACAGATGAGTTTAAATGTAGCGGTCGTCAGTAACTTTCAGACATCAGTTTGAAAACTCCTCACAACGCGGCAAAAGTCTTTTAGTTTCCTTATTTTGTAAGTGTCTTTTATTTAAAATCATCCACTGTGTGTCGAATGTTATCGCAGTTACAGTAACGAAATGATTTACACTGTGTGATGTCTAGTTTTCTGTGAAAGGCCGTCGATCAGAGCGTCTTAATGTCAGTATAGAACCTGACACAGGCATCGAAGTCGTGTCAGAAAAAAGGAAATGTTTGGTGTTGTACAAAATCGTGTTAGAAAACAGTGTTCGAAACAACTAAACAGGACCAGACGGAACGTCTCATGTGATCATTCGTCTAGAGTATAGGTGAACAAACTTTAAAGTGGTCTCTGTGTTGCCTGTATATTTAATAGGATCGTGTCATAGAGACAGCAGCAGTAGCAGTAGCAGTTTGATGCGAGGGACTGGGTACACCGTTAGCAATGTTTGGATGGCTGCACGCTACGGTATTCTGGGGAAGTATTGTGAAATGTCTTTCTCCGTTCTGGAGTACCACCACTGCTATACGTCGTTGCATGGGGATCGGTCCCTAGGTGACTTGTAAATAGGATGAGCTTTTATAGTTCGTAATTGTTCTATGTTGGGGGGTAGAGAATAATGATGATACGATGTTTGGCGGATTGATTTGAATGGGCGCAGATCTGTAGTACTTCTATCTAGTTTGGGGACATAGAACATTGCACGCATTTTCGCCAAATGGTCAAAACACGCTCCTGTTCCAGTAAATGTGGTCGTTCTACTTCTACATGGAGTGCTGAATGTGCTGTATATGTCTTTCTCTGACTTCTGCTTGGTTTCGACTTAAATTGGAGCGATCACATGCGCGAAGCTGTAGAAATCGGTGCAGCTGTAAGGTGTCTAGGGTCTTACTAAAACCATGTTGTAATTTTACTGTAGCACATAGGTTCGAGGAAGGTGACTCGTTTAGAGATATGAGAGTGCCTGAAATATGATTCACTTATGGCTGTGAGCCTATGAAAGTAAGTGCTTCAATGGAAAGACCTGATTCCAAATGATGGGCATAATTTCTAACATACAGCATAACACTAGAGATCTGAGAAGCTAGTGTACATTTTTCTTCTTATGACCTCAATCAGCACATCATCTACTACTACCGTTTGCATAGCCTCTCAAAGCATGACTATAACTCAGCGGATATATCGTGGAATCTCTGATATGGTCTCGAGACAGAATGCGCTGCAAATAATAAAGAATTATCTAGTTGGGGTCAGTGTGAGGGAGTCGTAAATACCGCTTACATGTCACGTTCCTTAGCCGAATCACTTTCAAAGTTCATTGTTTTTATCCCAAGGTTGCATTGTAGGGTTACATTCCTATGATCACGGTCACGGTATCTGTTCCGGAAAAGGAAAACTACTACCTTATTCAGAGGTAATGTCGTACCACCATTTGTAAAGCGAGTAGAGCTTTTAACATGGATTCTCGTGTGCACCTGTAGAACCAAGAGCGCTTGTGAGAATAGGAAAGGGTAGTTGTTGGGATGGAGTTTTTTCTTTATAGTCTGGTCGATTACGTCTCTCTTCCTATGACACTGTGGTAGGACTCGGAAGAAGAATCTAAGGGACATTTACACCCATAGTTGATTTTCGGTCAGTATTATTTGGTATGGTAGGCAATGATTTATTGACCAACTGTTATACTTAGTTGTAGTGATGGGTGCGTGATATGTATGTATTTGAACATTAGGTTTATAAGGTATGTCTTTGTGGAAAGGACATGACTGTACCCTGTTATAGAGGAGGTATGGATTTGACTTTGAGTACTGTGATATCACAGGGACGAGTATGTCCAATCGTAAGGGAGGTACAGATATTTCCATTTCCAGAGTCACCGCCTTCGGTAGAGTGTATGTACAATACTTCGCTCATCGTCAAATGATGTTCAATTGAGATCGCGATCGTAACATGGGCGGCTTTGGTGATCAAGTGGAAATTTGCGAAGATTATGTATGAAGGTGCGTTTGACCTAGACCGTTATTCCCTCCCATGTCATTTGCTCGGTTGACAGCTTCTGTACATTTCGCGTCTTTATTTAGTTAAGAGAAGATCGGTTGTGGTGCATGCATCTGGCATGTAGAAGATACGATTGCCTGTTCCGCCTAGTGCTTGACATGGAGAGGTATCGCGAAAATGGTATACTATTATGGCGAAAATATGTGTGTTTATTTAGTCGCCGAGTCTGGAGATGCGCATAGAAAAGCGAGCAGGCAAGGAAGCAGAGGCAATAACAAGTTTGTGTCAAGGGGAAACTATCGCGAATTTGTAGAACAGTTCTGAGAGCGACTTCGGCCCACTGTTGTAACAGAGGTGATTTTGTATGGTGGGAGATATGAACTGTGTGTTTACTAGATCGAAACGGTACTCGGTGATATATTTCTGGGATGGTGATTTCCCAGAAATATATTTCTGGGATGGTGATTTCAATCTTCAATATACTTGGGAGTCTGGTATGCATTTGATGATCTGCAGACAATTTTGGGAGGTTTAGTTGTCAGTGCGAAATGGTGATCGGTGTAAAGTAGTTTATTACCACTGAATGTCGTGTCTGAATTAATAAAGAAAAGGCTGACGGTGCTTCCCTAGGACTAGGAGCATCGTAACACATAGCCGGTGTGAGTGAAGGCGTATGAAAAATTTTTGGTGGCCTGTACAGATATAAAAGATATATGCACTGTTTGTGTAAAATGTGTATATACTGTGTTGTAAAGTTAGTGTGGCTTACATCGTGTAAAATGTGTTTATACTGCACTGTAAAGTTACTGTGGCTTATGTTATAGCATGACTAGAGAGAATAACTATGAGTCCTATCATGAGGGATGTATAGATTCAGCAAATCGATAATGACGAGGGTATGAGACAGAGTTTTTACGTGGAAAATTATATGCACTATAGATACTGAAGCACAGTCGTTAAGAGGAGACATTACCTGTACAATCATTGGTGTCAGACTGCAGCAGCAATCGTAATGTTTATTTGTAGTTACATTGGTAAATATATTTCGGGCTTCCAATATTCTTGTGAGTCTGGTATGTATTTGATAATGTGGAGACAATTTTGTGGATTTAACTGTCAATACAATTTAGCGATCTGTGTAAAATAACCGCTGTAAGTCCGAGATAGAATAGGTGGATGGTGCTTCGATACCGGTGGCATAAGTAATTCGGGGTGTAAATTGGATAAGAGCCAGTCAGAATGCTCGATTCATTCACATGGTTTGTGCTGGGATATAGGAGTCTCTACGTAGTGGAGGGAACGTTTATGTATGTTGAAATCTGGAAGGGTAAGACGTTAGGAGCGCCGAGAAGACTTTTCGTAAACAGGTACTGTGGGGGAAGAATTTCCGTGCATACAAGCTGAGGCATCAAAGACGCCATCGTTAACTATTTCTGGGACACTATACAATTTCTGAAAGGCCGACTTGGCCCTTATAATTTTACAAAGCGATGTGACGTAAGAATAACTTTGGGAATGTTGTTAGATGAGTTTGTAATTATGCGCGTGCACTTGGCGGTGTTGTGTCAGTCACACAACATAGTTAAGTATGGTGAAAAGCGTGTATCATGTCGTGCTAGGAGCGATGAGCTGTGTGATATTCTCTCATCCACGGTCAAGACAAGTGGTGCATACAGATGTCTCACATATGAGACTGGATTTCTGTGACGTCGGTATAGCGGAGACTGTATAGAATCAACTTTCACACGTGTTCTCAGAAATCAAGTATGTAAGGGATGTGGTCGCCTCATGCTTGCGGGACCTGAGCGGGGGCATGTGCATGGTTTGACAGCTGATGGCTGTATCACTTTGTGGTCCTGTGGACCGGGTGTGGCGGAGGGTGCTTATGAGTGTTGATTGCATTACTTTGCGAGCAGGTCTGTAGGCTGTGGTATGCGCTATTTGGACAGTTTACAAGTACTTAGCGTCTCTACACATCACTGTGCGGTTTTATTTAGAAGTAGTTTGCAGATCTGTACTGAAATTATTTCTTAAAATTAGGAGTCTTATGTGTGAGTGTGATAAATATACTCAGTAGCTAAATAAAATGTTCGAAAATAAATAACGTGCACTCCTTCCTTACGCCACCCAGCAGCCCAGTGCAGCCTGAGTTATTTTCACGCCGTTTTCCCCTCCAGACCACGATCTTGGATTACATCACATGAGGGATGATAGCACCATCTGGTGGCAGTAGTGTACTATATCAGTTGGAATCTAGATCTCGTGGTGGAGACACTGACTGCAAAAGAAAGACTTGTGTTCAAATCTGTTTTCCCGCCATTTCGCCCCAACACTTGGATGATGTCATGTGCTGTGCACATTAGTACACGTGAGTGCACGTTAGTACTCGTTAGCCTGCCAACATGAGTTGGTAATGGGACGTGGCAGTCGGCTGAGGATCGTGGTGTATACTTCAACTATTTCCTTCGAAGTCCAGGTGGGTGTGGCATTCGCGAAAATTCATTCCAAGTCCATTGTAGCACACTTGGTGGTGGGAATATGTACTAGGCCTCGTGGTGAACACATTATATGCTGCGATCTTGAATAACGGTGCTTGCGCTCACCACCTGACATAATGACGGCGCCCTCTGGCACTGGCGAAGTCAGTTGGATTGTCGAGTTCTTGGTAAATACACTGGGTGTCGCCATCTTGGATTACATCACACATGAGAGCGCCCTCTGGTGGTGGCGATGTGTACTAAGTCAGTTGGAGTCCTGACCTTGTGGTGCATGGAATTGTTTAAATTAAGACTTATGTCCAAGTCCTTTTCTCACAAATCCTTAGGAGGAGATGGCGGTCTGGCGAATGAGGTTAGTACAAGTGTCATTTCTTTTGCGCAATTTCCTTAACTGAGTAGAGATATGCGAATTGACTTCTGTTCAACACCAAAATTCAAACTTGGTGCCAGTTCGTAGGAAGAGGTGGCTGTTGAGTGACTTAGGTTAGTGGATGTAGGCAAGTGGTCTATCTCCCTGAGATTTTCTTTGCTTGGTAGAGATAACTGAGGTGTGGTGTATTATCCCGTTGGAATTTGAACTTCGCGCGATTTTTCTGGGGGGAGGAGGGCGTGGCACTTTCCCCCCAAAATTCAAACTTCCTGCCCAAATCCGTCATCTTAAATGACGTCATCGCCACCATCTTCGCTGACGTTATCGCCGCCATCTTGGATAACGGTACTTTGGGGCCATACCTCTGTTGTTCCAATACTAGCAGTGGCCATAGCAATGCAGGAGGAGACGAGTGGTGGTGTGCAAACATGTAGTGCACAGAGAATTGCCCAAACATTGAAAATAACCGTGAGCACTGTGCATAAAATCCTATTAAATATCCTTGTTTGCTATCCATTCAAAATTACCCATACGCACGAGTTGCTTATCGTTGACCTGACAGCGAGAGAGGTTTTGCTTTAGAATTTCTTGCTCCCATGGTTGGCTGTGGACCGACGAAGCCAACTTCCCTCTGACAGAATATGTCAATATCCAGAAGTGTCGAACGTGGGCAACGGAAAATCCACTCGCAAATCAACCAGTACCACTTAATCCTGAAAAGGTTACTGTGTGGGGCAGGTTTATTGCATGAGGGCCATATTTTTTCGAAGACACAAATGCTTCCGGTCCTGTTACCTGTTACCCTACAGCCTGGCCTTCCCAATCACCTGATCTTAATCCGTGTGAGTTCTGGCTGTGGGACTATCTGAAAGATGTTGTGTTCAGTGCTTCGATTCGACAATTAAAAACCGATGTGAGTGATGTTTTTATGGGGTTTTTGTATTAGGACAATTAAAAACAGATCTTTCCAATCGGGTGTGATATTACCTTGCTGTGGTGGATGGGCTTACGTAACTAACAGTATTATACTTGTACACCCATGCACACTGAGAAGTAGAGCTTGTTTAACGTATCAAATGCACATTTTAGGCATTTTTGTATGATTCATTTGCCATTTGGAGTCGACCCCTATTAAATTACGATGCTTACAGCACCATCTATTGCTACATTTTGTATCAATTAATTTTTATTCCGCTATGTGTTTTCCCCATTCTATGGTAATATTCCAATGCAATTTGACGTCAGTCTGACCAGTGGTGTTTGTTCTACAGCAGCGTGAATGTTTCACTTTAATTACAATCACCCTGTATTTTACTGCAGATTGTTAGTGCATCACCAAATTATTTCACTTAAGAATTACGTTTTTTACCTGTCGTAAGTTTTGTCGGTATAGGACAGATGAGTGAAATCCCTGTATGACTTGTTTGTTCATGTAGCTATCTTCCAACGATACTGTTTACACAGATTACATGAAAACGGTCACTGTGTGTAGCTTCTTGTAATTCATGATACTGTCCGCAGGACATATTGATCCTCACTTGTCAATGGAATCAAAACTAATTTATTGTTTAAAGACTACCATGAAAAATTAGTGTAAGATTTGTTCGTTTGTGTTGCCATCATTCACCGATACTGTTTACAACTATTGTGGGTGGGTGAATAGAAACATACTGCCTTTCCCTCTTAAGTAACAGCAACTATTGTTAGAATGTAAAATTTAGAATGTAACTGATTTTGTAAGAGTATGAAACTACACTAGATACAGTTCAGGGACATATTAGCATCTGTTACAGTGCTTAGCCACGCAGCAGTCATATTGCTGGTAATTCATTTTTACTACCTTGGCTGCTTAGAAATGACTTGCATTGTGGCATAGTAGCCTAAGGAAAGTTGAATGTGGTAATACAGTCTCACCAGTGAAAGTTTACAGGATTATTTCATGAAAATGTAGGATAGAATGGTGAAAAAAGAGATAAAATTTAAAAAAAATGTAGGACATTATCGGTCAACTAAAAAATAATGTAGATTTCCAATTTAAATGCTACTCACATACACCCACAGACATATACACACATATTTTCTTAAAATCCGGACACATACGCTGTTAAATGTGGTCATAATCAGCAGCCAGTTAAACTTATCTCCTAATATTCAGCAAAACATCTAGCATGTTTTAAATATAATCAATAACTTCCACACAACTGCAATTTTTAAAATTACAAAAAAATGGTTCAAATGGCTCTGAGCACTATGGGACTTAACAGCTATGGTCATCAGTCCCCTAGAACTGAGAACTACTTAAACCTAACTTACCTAAGGACAGCACACAACACCCAGTCATCACGAGGCAGAGAAAATCCCTGACCCCGCCGGGAATCGAACCCGGGAACCTGGGCGCGGGAAGCGAGAACGCTACCACACGACCACGAGCTGCGGACTTTTAAAATTACACTTCACAAAAAAACAATACCTTCGACTGAATCAATAGATAATGTTCCATCCATCTGTCCGGTGTCCTCTTACAGCTGATAACATACTTCCAACATCGGCGCTTTGTGCAAGAATAGCAAAAAATTACTGAACTATGATCAGCAACAGGGCAATCCCACGGCCAATCGGAGCGCGTGGCGCCAAATTTCCGTACTTTAAAAATGGTGCGTTGTCGACCTATACAACATCAGTAATTTCCGTTCCTACTGGAATCAGCTACCTAGGGTTTCCTCCATCCCTTGTAGTGAATGACAGCAGTCGGAATACAACGGCCAGAGAACTTTCCAGACCCACGAGAACATTCGTTGCCGACGCGGGGATGCAAACAATCAACCAGGTCAAGGTGGGCAGCGCGCTTAAGCGCTGAAATTGCGATGTGTACCCAGCGAAGTGTTACTGCCATGTGCTTCTTATTCTTTGCTGTGAAGGAAGAAAAGGAAGGAAGATCACTGTTTAACGTCCCGTCGAACACGTCATTTGTACAAACGACGGCAACACTAAATATTGAGGGCCAGATGGAAACTTGAACCGCTCTCCTCCCGAATACGAATCAATGACATTACAATATGCCACCTCCTAACTCCTTCCTTTGGTATTTCTTTCATTACGCAATGCACTTACTGAAGGAACGTTTAAAGAGAATCGAACTGTACTCGACCGAAGGCAGACATTACGATGCTTGAATTTTAAAAAGATAGGTGACAAAGTTATCATTAAGTAAACTTAAGCTAATTTCAGTTCTAATGCTTCTATTAATCAAATTGAAGATGAATGCAAGTTCTTTCTCTATATATCTTAAAAAGAGTGCTCTACGGCACTGGACTCTTACCAAGCTTGAATTTATCATGAATCTCTCGGCCAGCACAAAAGGCGCCGCTTACTCCAGCACATAATAAGAGTAAAGGCACAGATCCGCAAAATTACAGACCAATACCCCTGACTTCTGTTTCCTGCTGAATCGTTGAACACATTTGAGCCACGTTGCGGCTCACATTGGTGCCGTTGGTAGGTTAGCATCGTGTAATAGGGACAGTGGCGTCTCGTTGCTTCTTGTGTTTACTGGCGCCACTACATTTGCTAGCGTTGTATATCTGCGAGTGGCAGCAGCAGCGGTTATCGGTACCTAGTACTGTGGTACTATCTTTGGTGGGACATAAATTATTCTCAGGGTCGGAGTGTCTCGGGCAGTTCACCTGGGACGGGACTTCAATGAGGTCCGACAGAAGAAGGACATACCGGGACCGCTGGCAGTATGCAGGCACTTCCGGATCGAGGAGCTGTAGTTGTGAGGGCGACAACCTCGTTCTCCACCGGATTCAGAACGTTTAAGTTGAGCGAAACCTCCACTAGTTTCAAATCTGGCCGTTTGTCCACGCGTTGCTGCTCGCAGGGTCGCTGAGATGAAGAGCAAAGAGTGGAGTGTTTAGAGTTGGCGAAATTAATTAGCACTCTTCCACCTTTATTTTTAATCATTGAATTCCTGGTTTTTATTGATGAAGTTCAACCAGCAGTATTTTTCTGCCTAGTGACCGCTAACGCCGCATTTAATGCCCAGGGTATTTCCGCGGCAGTGTACCTTTCCTCGCCTTGCCACTGCTGTCCGGTAAGGCGTGTAGTTCGACAGCCTCCTTCATTGTGTTCGGATATTTGACTCTTTAGGAGTAATTTGATCGTAGTGGGTCCTTCTCCTTCTGGATGTTCTAACACCGGATTCAGAAGACGTAGTGCTGTCCGGCGGTTCCGCCTTGCCTGGGTTGTCTCATCGTTGTGTTGGTTCTCAGACGTTAGGTAGATGCTGCAAGAGTGTTGGCCGGCGTTTAAACTGTCACTAGTTTGAGCTGCCATACAGTTAAGTGAATACAACTCTTGGCTGCCTGTCTCATCATTTACGGAACTGAGCGACTCTCCTATGTCGATCCTTGGAGCGCTGTCTGAGGCCCACTTCTCTCTTGATTTGATCAGGTCGTGTTGATTGTCAATAAGGCCTTCTGCTATTAATGCAATTTGTTGTAAGAATTTTTAGTTAGAAATTGTCTCTTAATATGATTGTCCTTTTTTACAATATTTTAGTTAGAATTTGCTATCTAGTCCTTAAGCATTCAAATTGTTTGTGAATAATTACTACTGGGGATTTCAGCTGACAAACAATTTGAATTTCTTGTCAATAAGGCCTTCAGCTGTGAATGCAATTTTCTCTTAAGAATTTTTGATTAGATATTGTCTCTTATTATGATTGTTCTTTTTATAAAATTTTAGTAAAAATTTTCTATCTAAGCCTTCAGCCATCAAATTGTTTTGAGGAATTACTATTGGGGCCTTCAGCCGACAACTAATTTGAATTTTTCGTTCATAAGGCCTTCAGACATTAATTGTCTAAAGAATTTTTGATCTGATTTTATTTTACCAGTCAAATTTGATATTTGTTCCTTATTGTCAACCTTAAATGCAATTGGCTCCAAATAAAGTGTAAGTGATATAAAGAAACAAACTTAGCAACCAACGGTATCTGAGTAAGGCCCCGTCCACACTGAATCCTGCCTTTCCCGAAGTCACATGTCTTAATATTCTTGGTTCTAATGTAATAAATTCTTTTGAGACTGAGATGCTTATGTCCAAGAATCAGTATGGTTTTAGAAGGCATCCCTCGTACGAAACTCAACTTTCCCCTTTCTCACATAATATACTGCGAACTATGGAAGAAAGACAACAGGCCGTTTCCATATTTATAGGTTTCCGGAAAGCATTTGACCTGGTGCCCCATTGAGGGCTGGTAACGAAGGTACGAGCACATGGAATAAGTTCACACATACGTGTCTCGAAAACTTCTTAAATAACAGAAACCAGAATATTGTCCGCATTGGCGATTGTTAATCAGAGAGAAGTGTATGGTCAGCAGTGCCCCAGGGAAGTGTGATAGGACCGCTCTTGTTCTCAATATACGTAAATGATTTGATGGACACGGTTGGAAGCAATCTGCGGTTGTTTGCTGATGATGGCGTAGTGTACGGTAAGGTTTCGAAGATGAGTGGCTGTAGGAAGTACAAGACGACTTAGACCAGATTTCCAGTTAGTGAAAATTTTCAGAATGGCAACAAGCCCTAAATGTCGAATAATGTGAGTTAATGGAGATGAGTTCGATGAACAAGGCTGTAATGTTAGGATACAGTATTACTAGTGTCCTGCTTGACACAGTCAAGTCTTTTAAATATCTGGGCGTAACGTTGGAGAACTATGGGAAGGCGAATGGTCGCGTTCAGTTTATTGGGAGAATTTTAGGAAGGAGTGGTTCACATGTAAAGTGCTCCGCATATAGGGCGTTGGTGCGACCTATTCTTGAATACTTCTCGGAAGTTGGAGATCCATACCAGGTCGGATTGAAGGAAGACGTCGAAACAATTGAGAGACGGGCTGCTGGATTTACCGCACCGTTAGGTACGGACAACACTGAAATATTAAGGAGACGCTTGGGAACTCAAATGGGAATCCCTTTCTCTTTTTGAGGAACACTGCAAAGCAAATTTAGAGAACCGACATCTGAAGCTGACTGCCGAGCGATTCTACTCCCGTCAACATACACTGTGCGTAAGGATAACGAATATAAGGTACGAGAGCTTACGGCTCGTACGGACGCATACAGACAGTCGTCTTTCCGTCGTTCTGTTTGCGAGTGGAACAGAAAAGGAAATGATTAGTAGTGGCACAGGGCATCCTTCGTCAAGCACCATATTGTGTATGTACGTAGAAGCATCTATATAAAATCAAATCGGACATGTATGTTTCTCTATATATGTATTTATGGAAGCAGCAAGGAGCCAATCTTTCCAAAAGCTTTGTATTCCATCGGAAGGTCTAGGAAATGGCGTGTCTAGGCCTGTAACAAAACCTTCGGTAAATAGCGCATGCCTTCCACCGTAAGATAAAACATGTATGCATTTAGCTGCCACCACAGTTCACGAACGCTGGTGCCCAAGGCTCGTATTGAGTTTAAAAGAGGACAGCTTTAGATAGGAGTTGGATCACTAGCAAACCATATCCAAGAAAACTTGAGGTTTTTCATTTGGGACTGGACCTGTTTTATTGATGGCTAAACGTCCCAGACAAAAAGGGCAATCAGGCGCTCCCATGCAGGATTAATGTCCTGCATGGGGACGAAATTTCGTCTGAATTAGGCATCATCATATGAAAATATGCTACAGTTATCTATACTTACACCTACACCGACCTGTGCTAATTTCGCTTCGGTAGTCGGAGGTCTGCGCTGAGATAAGACTGGAGTCTCTAAAGTAGTGTCAGTCTCGCATATCCTATCCTGGACAGACCCAAAGCACGCGAGTGAAATATAATCGCTAAACTCGCACTTGGCAGCACAGAACGTCAGCCACAGCTGAAAATCTTACCTCCATGGCTTAGTACATTAATTATTTTGCCACGAAAATCTTCGCGACGACGATATCCTTCTATGATTCTACATCTACATCTACTTCAGCACTCCCTAAGGCGACTGACAGTGTGTGTCTGAGGGCACTTCTCGAACCACCTAATGATGCCCCCTTCCCTGCCACATTCGCGATTGGCATGTGAGAACAAATTAATATGTTGGAGGAATTGATATATTGTCTGGCTCTCACCGGAAAGTACTCTCGAAATTACAATAGTTAAACCTCTCTGTGTTGCACGACGCCTCTCTGGATGAGTGCAGAAAGTTGAAATAAGCAGTTCTCATAATATGCAAAGATCAGCACATTCCTCAAACTGGGGAAATATCGAGAATGGGGTTCCACAAGGGTCAGTCTTGGGTCCTTTGTTGTTCTTAATATATATTAAAGAATGGCAAGTCATTAATATATATTAAGAACAACAAAGGACCCAAGACTGACCCTTGTGGAACCCCATTCTTGATAGTTCCCCAGTTTGAGAATGTGCTGATCTTTTCATACTATGAGAACTGCTAATTTCAACTTTCTGCACTCGTCCAGTTAGGTACAAATTGGACCATTTGTGCACTGTCCCACTCATGCCACAATATTTGAGCTTGTCTAGCAGAATTTCATGATCTACACAATCAAAAGCCTTTGAGAGATCACAAAAAATCCCAATGGGTGGTGTTCGGTTATTCAGATCATTCAAAATTTGATTGGTGAAAGCATATATGGCATTTTCTGTTGAAAAACCTTCCTGGAAACCAAACAGACATTTTGTTAGTACTTCATTTTTACAGTAGCTTCACATATCTGGTTGTTGTGCAAATTAATTATAACGTAATATGTATTGACTTAGTCGTAGTAAAGACATTAGGTGACATTAACGCATTTCATTGTACGTTGTGCGTGCTCATCATTTTTAGATGGAAAGACCACAGTAGCAAAAATTTGTGTTTCCTACAGAGTAACGTATTTTGACCATAGTGATTCGTTCTCATGTTGAAATACGGTACAATATGCGCTGTTTTACGTGTGATTTCTCCGTTATCACCCGGAATCTATAGCCTGGAAAGCAACTTTTTCAGTTGCCTGTACAAACCAGTTAGAAACAAATCATAAATAATTAATTCCTAGTAACCATAAATAGACTAATCCTCGTCTAAAACAGGGAAGAAATACTACTAAGCAAATGGTTTTTCTTTTGATCAGAGCAAATGTAAAGAGTCCTAACCCGACGGTTGTTAATGCAAAGCCAAATGCTGATTGCAGGAGAAAGATTTTTGGGTCCTGTGCTTTGTGGAGCAGGAACCTCGTTTAAAATGCACACTGTAGTTTTCATGAGTCGTTTACCAAGATGCATTTGGAAACCGAAATAATACACTGTCATTGAGGAAGGACGTATACGGAATACATATCATCTAAGCAGTATGGGGCACAATCCATAACATCAAAAGTTGTGCAGTAGTTTAAAAGAATTAATTGTGGCACAGTTTGGCAACAACACTAAACCATTTCATTTCCTGTAGGTGTAGTCCAGTCAAACGGTGCTCCAAAATACCAATCAACGGAAAGTTTTGTAGAAGTGTCTTTACAGACTTTATATGACATCCACGTCTTGTTAAAAAAAAAAAAAAAAAAGAAAAGTTATATCTCCCTTCCCTCCCGTCAAAGCATGTAATCTTCTCAGAATCGGTTTTACTCTTATTGTAATTCGTTTTAGCGTTCTCGAAATTTTAATAGGATTTATTTTTTGCTATCCATAGAGGTTCTCAGACATTCAGAGTTTTTTACCTGATAGGTATTGCGCTTTTCGCTAGTTTTTTGATCTACACTAAGCTATCCACCGAGCCCTTTCAGCAGATAGAACTCGGCATTACACCAAAAGTCAGAATGTCTTCGCAACTCGCCTAAACAACACGGGCGGAAATGCTGGTATTGCTAAAATCATTTTCCCACAGCTGACACGATTTTAGAACACATGTTGAACGTATAGTATAAGCTGAACTTTGCTGAGTCCCGATACGGCTGGCTTCGTTTCGAAAGCACCTGACGACTGGAAGCAATTCAGGCGTTAAAACATTTCGATGCATTTAGAACGCTTTTAACCTATAAAGACGTGAGTCTATCTCTTGTGTCGCTGGTCATACTATCGCATAGCACTTTACGTGCGTTTAGACGATAGCGTAGGATAAGTGCTTTGGGAAGCTGAGAAAGATATTCTTGCAGAGTAACTTGACCTGACTCTTTGGTTAGGATCGGATACATGGAAATTATAGGTGTCGTATATGGTATGTAGACTCTGATGGCGAGTGCTTGTGAGATCGTCTGCAATCAAAGGGGGAAGAGGTGATGTCACTCTTTCACATACTTCTATGGCCACTTCTTCCTTAGTACTATACTAATTTAAGTCAGTTCTCCTATGGACAAGTTTTCACGTTATGTTCAAATACTGATTCACTATACAGGTAAGTAGAAATTCTGCACGACCTATTGTTAAGTGGAATCGATCTCATTAATTTATTATTGCTGCCCATTTACATTTCTGTCATGTTGAGCATATTGTGGTGGAAGGGGACTATGCGAGAGGTTTCCTTTTTCACTCAGACAATGTCCATCTCATAATTAATCACGCTGTCTTGAGATTATCGACACATTGTAACAAATTTTAAGTCTTAAATACATTTTTCATTGTTTCATTTACCAAGCGCTTCTGAATAAGACGACAAAGTGTGGACGAGACTATTTGTCACACTTTATTTAGCTGTTCCATGCGGAACTAGTGGATTAAAGAGTTTGTTCTTCTATTACAGCTGCGAAAGGAATCGAGGACAGGAATATTTTATTCCATGCCCATCAATGAAACAAAAATGCGTGGGATTTGCAATAAGCAGTGCACCACATTCTTTCCCGGCCAATATCGGTTGGAAACATGGAGACTACGTTGTGGAACATCGTTAAATATTCCCGCGTCAGCCCCCACAGCTTTATAAGTTCCGATAGTTGACGGCACTAACGTAGACTTCAAAATGGCGTCTGTAACGGAGGTGTGTTTTGAAGCAGAGAGCCGTCTTTGGCTGGCTTCTGGAGGAAAACCATAGAATCACTGTCATTTATAGGAACCTGCAAACTGTCTACAGAGACGTGGCAGTGAACAAAAGCACAGCGAGTCGTTGGGCGAGGAGTCTGTCATCATCGTAAAAAGGTCGCGCAAACCTGTTCGTTCCGTTGTAACGTGCGGCACCCTCACTGGGGATGACCGACGGATCACAGTGAAAAAGATCGCTGCTAAAGTGACGTCTCTGTTGAAAGTGCTATCGCACTTGTCGACCAATTTAGGTACTCAAGCTGTGTGCCCGCCCAACAGACATCCACAAAGAAAACCGAAGGACCATCCATGCGGAACGGCTTGCACGTTATAATCCTGGTAGTGACGGAAGGCCTCGCACAAGTCTGCGTAACCGAAAGGAGCCAACAAAACTTCATTCTCCTCATCATACCTTCCGACTTCCATCTGTTTGGCACTGTGCGGGAAGTAATACATGAATGAAGGGAAAAGACGTTGGCTCCGACGTCGACAGCAGAGTGGTGCCAG
Source organism: Schistocerca serialis cubense (assembly GCF_023864345.2). Taxonomy (NCBI): domain Eukaryota; kingdom Metazoa; phylum Arthropoda; class Insecta; order Orthoptera; family Acrididae; genus Schistocerca; species Schistocerca serialis. Next base: position 153,613,094 of record NC_064643.1, read on the forward strand.
TTGGGGATAAAGGCCCTTAAGTAGAGTTGCTCAAGTCGGCTCCTACGAACGGAGGTAATGTTGAAAAGTAGGGTTTTGTAGTCAAGGTAGTGGAGAATAACGTGATGCATTGGAGTCCTTAATAAAAAGAACTTATTTTCATAAAAAAATATGTTTCATTACTTACTGAGTGACGCTCGTAGAATAACATTGATAAACCCCCTTCGTAGTCCTGGGAGGGGCGAATAAAAGTGGCTGAGAGGAGTGGTTTCAATTGGACATGAGTGCGTACTTACAAGCACACCCCGCGAACTCCAACAGCACGTGCACGCCCGCCAAGTGAACCACTCTGATTCAGAGCGTAGTGCGGCCTGTGTCACGGAAAGTGGAGCAGTGCAGGGGGTAACGCCTGTACTCACCGTGGAGCAACAGGTGATCGTTAAAGAAAGCTACATGACAACAAAGTTGTGGAAATATCGTGGTCAGTGGTTTGCTGAGACGTTCAATAGTGTTAAAGTGCAGCAAGGAGAGCCATGCAACGGTTAGTCCGAAAATGGCGTCACAGAGAATTTGTTTCGAACAAGTCAAAAGACATTCTGAATCATGCCTACACTCCAGAAAATGTGGCTACAGTTCAACAGGCAATGTTTCAGAATCCTACCAAATCAATCTGACGCCTACCGAAACAGACGACGATCATGTAGACGAATACTCCAGCTGGACCTGCACATACATCGCATCTGAGTGTCGGTTGTTATGCATCAAAACCAGCAAATGCTCCTAAGTGCCTCCAGTTTTATGAGTGGTTGTTCGCTGGGATAACCATGAATTGCTTGGACACGGATCTGTTCTTTGTGTCTAGTGAAGCCTGATTTCACCTGTGTGGTTACGTAAGTAGTAGGGCAAAGTTCGTTCTGCAAAATTTTTCTTTTACGCAGTAGCGTATATTAAGGGTGAAACACACATTCAGGTCAAAGTATTGCTCTCCCCCTTCCCTGACGCTACTATTCTGCTCCATGTCAGCATTGAACCTGTTGTTCTTCTACCTCACTACTTATTTTTTTAACTCACCACCCCTCTCGGAAATACGTCAGCCTTTAATTATGCTATCAAATTGATTGACTAATTAATTAAAACGATATAGTTTTGTTTCTGTGTCCTGTTGGCGTAGTGGGGTCAAAATATGCACTGCCACGACACCATGACGCAGAGTTCGGCCGCCATCCTCTTCTAGGTACAAAAATTGATTATGGCATATAATATTGACTATTTTGCGTAATATTTAAACACAGGGGAGGGCTTTGGATCGCAGATAGGTCGACTCAAAAATATGTTGCTACATACTCCCCAATGGCATCACCCGTCAACCCCCCTGGCAACTGCTGGCGCCAACTGCCAGGCATGAGGCACTGGACGAAACGCCGATCACTGTAGTGTACTTTCGCAGGCTGCGAGTGAGGAATGCATGCTCTCTAATTTCGTCACTGGTACCATTAGGATTGCTCAGCTGCAAATTCAGGTGAAAAATCCTTCTGAGGCAACTGACTGACCAGAATTCGATCCAGAAATACTGCTGGAGTCAATAAATTGCTATGGTTTTCATCACTTTTCTGAAACGCTGAGTGGGCTTAGTTTAACTGCTGCTTGAGTGAGGGCTGTTAAGGCATTTATTTTTTATTCTCCTCACTTTTGGAAACGTAGTTCTATAATGGGAAATCCTCACTGGTTTCTAAACGCAGACGGAAAAATCAGAACAATTACATGTCTAAAGGTTCGTACCATATTTCGGAACTTGCAACAGATGTCTAAAATAATCTCCTAGATTTTTAAGCACTGTCCTGCAGACAAGAAAAATGGCTGGATTTTTCGATGAATTTCCGATGTTCTATAACTGCTGGTCTGGAAATGCTCTGAAGCCACAGTGGTGGGTGGGGAATAACATTCCTACTATCCAAACCAAACGTGGCTGGTCTGCCTGGACTTGCCTCTGAACACTCAAACTAAGAAGACATCACGTGACTCTCTAAAGACACAGAACTTTCCGCAAATGCATTGTTGTGCCCCTGTTTTACTCGAAGCTGTCTGTACAGACTCCTATGCCCACCACAAAGATAGTCTTGTGATTCACTTACGTTATGAAACTTCTTATGTATGGAGCATTCAGACTGGTTCTGACTGACTTACCCGCAAAATGTTGCTGCTGGTGTGAGAGCACTCTCTGCCACTTTCTGCAGATGGAGATATACGATAATTTTAGTGGAAAACTTCCTGTGTACGGATCGAAAAAAAAACATACAATAGTCATATTGCACTCATATTTAAACCCTGCAAAAGTGGTTTACAGATGATGAAATGTGGAAACAATTGTTAAAGACAGTTCATCCATTAGACTACTCTACTGTTGTCAATGAAAGTTTGAATTTTTCTGCGAGAAACTGCGTATAGCTATCGACTGCGAGGCACTTCCACACATTCTGTAAAGACACACACATCCCAGACACAGAAGCACCTATATAGCCATAGCCGGAGTACTTGATATACCCATTAAGGTAGAGTCATGTGCTGGTTCCTCGGGCACGAAGGCGTCTGCAAACGATGGTGTTTATGGCCGGCCCCGCTTGCTGAGATGGTTTCTGCAGCGAGTTGCGACGATCTCCAGTCTCTGGGATTACAAGAATATTTATATTCTGAGCTCTGACGGTGTGAACTGGTTGTCAATCGCCAATTAATTTAACGATATCAGGTGCAATATCCGAATTTACACGTCAATAAAGCCGACATGTGCGACACTTTTATGCTGAAATTATCGAGCAACACATGGAAATTTCCAGAATTTAATGTATTTCCACATGGTCTGTCGAAATATCATACCATTTATGCGACTGCTCAGTATATCACCTGCATAGCAGTATGCTACCGATCGCCGCCTGCACAGCATAATTCTGGAGATAAAGTGTGGAAATTATATGTTTAGAACGCTGAAACGTGGGCCGTGCTGCAAACCATTGAGTAACTAGAAACCTATCTCGTCTGTGAAGAACATTTTAAACTGGTAGCACGACAGATTGCAGATCATCCTTGTATTTTACAAAGTGAGCTAAGTCAACACATAATCATATATTCTTATCATGTCCACCATTGTTTCACCATCTCGATGCGAACATCACATGACATTCCCTCAATCAAATAAATGACGGGAAATATATAGAATGGAATTATATCTCACAGTCGAACAAGAGTCTCCTGGAAGTCTCTTACCCGTCGGATGGAGATCGAGAGAGAGACTTGTCTCACTACAGCCCCGAAAATAAGTGTAACGTCACTGATTACTCCGCGTCACAGTCGAACAAGAGACTTCTGTTTCCTGCAGAAAGCGGTTACAGATGGACGAAAAGCTCAGGAACAGGAAGATTCTTGCAAGCCGTTAAACCGATCTCTCAGAAAGACTGCCGTCCTCCCCACCAACAATTGCGAACCGTCTGACTATTCGCCACAGATGAAAAACTGGTTTATAGCGAAATGCTTTCAAACGTTGAGGAAGTGCCGGTACCGCCTGAAAGTGGTGCTCCGCTAAGTAGAATCAGCCTCATGTAAGAAAAACATTAGGCATTTCAAAACTATTTTTTGATGCTTCTCACAGCCGAGGTATGCTCCCCTATGCGAACTGCCATTCATCAGATTTAGTATTATGTGTTACTCGAGTGTTACCTCTACTACATTATGTTGAGGTTTCTCTGCAGCTCTTCAGCTAGGGTGTTAGACTGGTCATAGCTACTCTTTGATGCTTCTCACTGCTGATACCTTGACGTCTACACCAGCCGGAAACTTTTATGATGCGTCGTTCGTTGGATTTAGTATAACGTTAGCGATTTTCACAGTACCACAGTCGAAAAAATCAACTTTTACCCTGCATTGCTGTATAACGTAGACCACAGGAATTATACGACAGACTTCACTCAAATATTCTTCTTAAACCGGCTTACAGATCGTAAACAAAGATTGTATAGTGATGGCCTCGAGTCCGCGGCTGGGACTGGAGAGCGTGGCCTCAGATGCTGGGTGAGACAGAAAGCTGAGCCCTGTTACAATACGGCAAGACTGACGAGGTCCATTGTGTGGGAACCAAAAACAAATATGCACTCGGTCTCATGTGTATAGTTAACCGAAAGCAAACAGAGGCCATCGCCAGTCTAGAACGAAAAAACCCATGTTCCTGTGTGTGTGTGTGTATGTATGTGTGTGTGTGTGTGTGTGTGTGTGTGTGTGTGTGTTTGTTTGACTGTGTCTGTGTGATATGCACCCACAGGTCTTCTTCATTTGTAAATATCAGATTCTTCGATTATTTACACAGACCAAGTGAGATGAAGCTCTCTAACCTCTCCGTTGTCAAAACATCTATGAGCAGCCTCCAATAATACATTTGTTTTGTAATCATTCTGCCGTAATGCTAAAAGCTCTCTGCGGAGCCGGCCGCTTTGGTTGAGCGGTTCTAGTCGATTCTGTCCGGAACTGCGCTGCTACTACGGACGCAGGTTCCAATCTGGCCTCGATCTTGGATGTATGTGATGTCCTTAGGTTAGCTAGGTTTAAGTAGTTCTAAGATTAGGGGACTGATGACCGCAGATGTTAAGTCCCAAAGTTCTTAGAGCCATTTGAACCATTTCTCAGAGGAGGAAGAGAGAGAGAGAGAGAGAGGTAGTATCTGTCGAAGGCAAACAGTTTCAGTCTAGAATATCTCACGAGCTAATAAATGTTCTGTCTTCAAAGACGTTCTTGAACGTCGAGGGAAATGCGTTCTGCAAACAGACCCATGTCGGCCTTGCGAACAAGAGCAGATTACTTTTCTGCTGACCACCCCTCTCATAATGTGTATCCTACCCAATACTCGTAGCGACAGAGGAAACACATGTCTTCGCTTCGCTAAAGTATCGTGAAGATCCTGTAAAAACATATGCCACTTCTCCATTTGCTCAAAATATTGTCTCACCCAGTAAAGAAATCAGTTTTTCCTGCTACGTCGCGCAATTAAAAACGCGTGATTACCACTGCAACTCACTAATCATATGCGTAGCTGCTCCTATCATCCGTCACGGAACAGGAAGTTTACACTGCATAGTAGGAAATCTCACGTCCCTATTTAAGCAATTACCTTGCAGAGGAAGAGCTCCCTATTCCTCGTTCGTGAAGTTCACTATCACCAAACAGGTAGAGAAGTCCGCCACGTATTTGACTCGTAAAATTTCCTATTTGCGTGGAAAACAGATTATTTGCTGATTTCCAATTGTTAAGTATATTCCGACAGAAACAGAAGTGCGTATGACTATACCTTCTTTACGTGGAAATTTCGCATTATTCGTCGATTTTACCGCGAGAAGTCAGTGACTTGCTGAATGTTTGTCATGTGATGCCATTTAGAAATTACATGGAGTGCTCTGATGTTAAGTACACTCCATAAATCAAGGATGGATTCGACGTTTTGCGTGATATATTCGAAATATATTAATGCTGACAGCAACATTGTCTTCTCGTGTAAAACAGAATCGACGCTGTTGTATATACCGATAAGCCATTCAACAGCCGTTCCTATTATTCAAAACTGACTGTAAATCTGATATGTTTTGTAACGTCTGTAGAAAGGATACCGCTTTTCTGTCGTAATTCGACGCTCAACTTAGATATCCAGCTGAAACATCTGATGTCTTTATACTGCACAAATCCTTATGCAGCGCACATAGCAAATGTCACGTACCGCTGTTGTCACTACAATTAAGCAGGCCGCATTCCACACGCAACGATGTCACGCTACATGATTCACATAACAGTACTGCGTATTAACAGCAGCACAGTACTTTCCTCGTACTGAGAGAGCATACAGAATGGCAGCCATCTCGAGCGAAATGTTTGTGGCAGGGCGCACGGCTTCTATCAGGCGAAGATGTTAGCAACTTTTCTTGTAGGTGAGTGCGGTAGCGAGTGTCAGCGAATGGCGCGCGTTTCACCACTGGACCACGTCTTCGAAAGACAATGTAATTCGCGGTACAGTGGAAGAAAACAAGTCATCACACCCCCATTAAAAATCCGTGCAAATGGATACACTGCAGGCGGCTGTACAGTGCATGGTGGGAGGTACATCACATCAGTACTATTGATTACCCGTCTGTCCCAGGCCCACACGCTGGTCGAGAATCAAATTGCCATTATACATCCATACGTACGTATCTTAGTCCACCCTGCAATTGTAGGAGAAGTACGACGTCTTTCTCTGAATTTTTATTCCTGTCACAAATTCGAGAAAAGCTCTGCGATACAATCTGTCTCAGCATTCCCGTCTTCGACAACAGGAGCGTTAGGCGACCAATAAATTACTCACTGTGCTTGGTGTTGCTACCTTAATATTAACGGCTCGAGAGGCTCGCAGAATGTATATCTGAAGGATGAATGTACCGTGAGCACACAAACTCTGCATGAAGTGGTTCGTGCTGCAGTGGAGCGAGAGTGTATACTGTGGTATTCTCTTGCTTAAGATAGTGGGGGCATTGAGATGAAGATGTGCTGTTCGTGATTTCGTTAACTCAGTCGCTCTAAGATTAACGAAAGTTCAGTGCAAAATGGTGTACGCACTACAACAGATGTTGCATGTAATAAATGTGGAATTGAAAGCATACAAACACCTAATTAGAGCAATACTGCCGGATAGTTTCCAAACATCAGTTAGTCCTATTTAAGTACAGTGATGCTTTGTATGGGTTTCCTCGAACCATTAAAAAACGTCCCATTAAAACTAGTGTCCTCCATGCCATACAAATTCATATAGACTTCATCCTGATTTTGAAATGTAAACTGCTTACTAAGAAAATACAGTCCATCTAGCGAAACAATGGAACTACATGTCTGTAACACAGTTACCAAATATCTATTAATGCTATTTAGTAAAGCGATGCTATGATTGGTACTCCCTTTCTCCATTAAAAAAATTTGTCATTAAAACTACAATCTTGCATACCATATACATGCATACCAGACATAATTTTCCTAGGAATAAAAAAACTATATCTATCCACTACCTAAAAGTGCAATGGAATGAGATGAGTGTAACTTAATTTCGAATTATATGCGAGGGTTCAAAAATGGCTCTGAGCACTATGGGACTTAACATCTTACGTCATCAGTCCCCTAAAACCTAGAACTACTAAAACCTAACTAATCTAAGGACATCACACACATCCATGCCCGAGACAGGATTCGAACCTGCGACCGTAGCAGTCCCGCGGTTCCGGACTGCAGCGCCTAGAACCGCCCGGCCACCATGGCCGGCTATGCGAGGGTTATTTAGGTACAGTGATATTGTGTGGTACTCCCTCCCGCGGTTAATAAATATTACATTAAAGCTAGTGACTTCCACGCCATTTCTATTCATATATACTTCATCCTAATTTCGAAATGTAATTTGTCTGCGAAGAAAAAAGGAAATATCCATTAATCCTACCCTGCATTGGGATCGCTTGCGTGTAACATAGGTTCCAAAAGACTCTCAGGGCCATTTAAGTACAGTGACGCTGCGTAAGGCACTCATTTCGATACTTAAGAAGTATTCCATTAAAGCTGCAGTCATCTGCACCATATGCACCACATACTGATTTTTGAAATGTACTTCCGTGTTGCTAGTATTTAAATTGTTCAAATGGCTCTGAGCACTATGCGACTTAACTTCTGATGTCATCAGTCGCCTAGAACTTGGAACTAATTAAACCTAACTAACCATGCCCGAGGCAGGATTCGAACCTGCAACCGTAGCGGTCGCTCGGCTCCAGACTGTAGCGCCTAGAACCGCACGGCCACTCCGGCCGGCTGCTAGTATTTAGGCAGGATCAAAGTCCGAGAGTCCATTTTCATAGTTTCAAATCAACATTCTTTTTAATGCAGGCATCTTCCTTTCACATCCCTAAAGAGGCGGGAGGAGTCTGTAACACATCCACTGACATGAAGGCAGATTTACGATGAGGTAGTAACCGGATGTTTGATATTCTAAGAAAATAAGCATAAGCTACAAGAAAAAGAATTGTGAAAATGGGTACTTACTGCAATATTCCAGACAACTGCTCCATCAGAATAGCAATTTAAACGTCAGCCATTGGCTACCTATGTGGTTTGATCACAGGACTTTAGATGATTTTGTCCTACCATTTATTAATGATATCGAATTTAACAGTTGTTACCCTGGCAGACAAAGTTGTCACCTTTTCTAGCTTGCTATTCACATGGGACATGCTAACTACTTAGACGATGCATGCTGTTTGAGTCATACGTCCACCTCCATACCGCTACCCGTGAAAGTTCTAAGAGTGATATTTTTCGCTACAGATTTTCACAGTTTCTTCCGACATGTTGTTGTTGTTGTGGTCTTCAGTCCTGGGACTGGTTTGATGCAGCTCTCCATGCTACTCTATCCTGTGCAAGCTTCTTCATCTCCCAATACCTACTGCAACCTACATTATTCTGAATCTGTTAGTGTATTGATCTCATGGTCTCCCTCTACGATTTTTACCCTCCACGCTGCCCTCCAATGCTAAATTTGTGATCCCTTGATGCCTCAAAACATGTCCTACCAACCGATCCCTTCTTCTAGTCAAGTTGTGCCACAAATTTCTCTTCTCCCCAATCCTATTCAATACCTCCTCATTAGTTACGTGATCTACCCACCTTATCTTCAGCGTTCTTCTGTAGCACCACATTTCGAAAGCTTCTATTCTCTTCTTGTCCAAACTGGTTGTCCTCCATGTTTCACTTCCATACATGGCTACACTCCATACAAATACTTTCAGAAACGACTTCCTGACACTTAAATCTATACCGGATGTTAACAAATTTCTCTTCATCAGAAACGATTTCCTTGCCATTGCCAGTCTACATTTTATATCCTCTCTACTTCGACCATCATCAGTTATTTTACTCCCTAAATAGCAAAACTCCTTTACTACTTTAAGTGTCTCATTTCCTAATCTAATTCCCTCAGCATCACCCGATTTAATTTGACTACATTCCATTATCCTCGTTTTGCTTTTGTTGATGTTCATCTTATATCCTCCTTTCAAGCCACTGTCCATTCCGTTCAACTGCTCTTCCAAGTCCTTTGCCGTCTGTGACAGAATTACAATGTCATCGGCGAATCTCAAAGTTTTTATTTCTTCTCCAAGGATTTTAATACCTACTCCGAATTTTTCATTTGATTCCTTTACTGCTTGCTCAATATACAGATTGAATAACACCGGGGAGAGGCTACAACCCTGTCTCACTCCTTTCCCAACCACTGCTTCCCTTTCATGCCCCTCGACTCTTGTAACTGCCATCTGGTTTCTGTACAAATTGTAAATAGCCTTTCGCTCCCTGTATTTTACCCCTGCCACCTTCAGAATTTGAAAGAGAGTATTCCAGTTAACATTATCAAAAGCTTACTCTAAGTCTACAGATGCTAGAAACGTAGGTTTGCCTTTTCTTAATCTTTCTTCTAAGATAAGTCGTAAGGTTAGTAATGCCTCATGTGTTCCAACATTTCTACGGAATCCAAACTGATCTTCCCCGAGGTCCGCTTCTACCAGTTTCTCCATTCGTCTGTAAAGAATTCGCGTTAGCCCGCATCTCGTGGTCGTGCGGTAGCGTTCTCGCTTCCCACGCCCGGGTTCCCGGGTAAGATTCCCGGCGGGGTCAGGGATTTTCTCTGCCTCGTGATGGCTGGGTGTTGTGTGCTGTCCTTAGGTTAGTTAGGTTTAAGTAGTTCTAAGTTCTAGGGGACTGATGACCATAGCTGTTAAGTCCCATAGTGCTCAGAGCCATTTGAATTCGCGTTAGTACTTTGCAGCTGTGACTTATTAAACTGATAGTTCGGTAATTTTCACATGTGTCAACACTTGCTTTCTTTGGGATTGGAATTATTATATTCTTCTTGAAGTCTGTGGGTATTTCGCCTGTCTCATACATCTTGCTCACCAGATGGTAGAGTTTTGTCATGACCGGCTCTCCCAAGGCTATCAGTAGTTCTAATGGAATGTTGTCTACTCCCGGGGCCTTGTTTCGACTCAGGTCTTTCAGTGCTCTGTCAAACTCTTCACGCAGTAACTTATCTCCCATTTCATCTTCATCAACATCCTCTTCCATTTCCATAATATTGTCCTCAAGTACATCGCCCTTGTATAAACCCTCTATATACTCCTTCCACCTTTCTGCCTTCCCTTCTTTGCTTAGAACTGGGTTGCCATCTGAGCTCTTGATATTCATACAAGTGGTTCTCTTCTCTCCAAAGGTCTCTTTAATTTTCCTGTAGGCAGTATTTATCTTACCCCTAGTGAGACAAGCCTCTACATCCTTACATTTGTCCTCTAGCCATCCCTGCTTAGCCATTTTGCACTTCCTGTCGATCTCATTTTTGAGACGTTTGTATTCCTTTTTGCCTGCTTCATTTACTGGATTTTTATATTTACTCCTTTGATCAATTAAATTCAATATTTCTTCTGTTACCCAAGGATTTCTATTAGCCCTCGTCTTTTTACCTACTTGATCCTCTGCTGCCTTCACTACTTCATCCCTCAGAGCTACCCATTCTTCTTCTACTGTATTTCTTTCCCCCATTCCTGTCAATTGTTCCCTTATGCTCTCCCTGAAACTCTGTACAACCTCTGCTTCTTTCAGTTTATCCAGGTCGCATCTCCTTAAATTCCCGCCTTTTTGCAGTTTCTTCAGTTTCAATCTGCAGTTCATAACCAGTAGATTGTGGTCAGAATCCATACCTGCCCCTGGAAATGTCTTACAATTTTAAACCTGGTTCCTAAATCTCTGTCTTACCATTATGTAATCTATCTGATACCTTTTAGTATCTCCACGATTCTTCCATGTATACAACCTTCTTTCATGATTCTTGAACCAAGTGTTAGCTATGAATAAGTTATGCTCTGTGCAAAATTCTACAAGGCGGTTTCCACTTTCATTTCTTCCCTCCAATCCATATTCACCTACTATGTTTCCTTCTCTTCCTTTCCCTACTGACGAATTCCAGTCACCCATGACTATTAAATTTTCGTCTCCCTTCACTACCTGAATATTTTTTTTTTATCTCGTCATATATTTCATCAATTTCTTCATCATCTGCGGAGCTAGTTGGCATATAAACTTGTAGGCATGGGCTTTGTGTCTATCTTGGCCACAATAATGCGTTCACTATGCTGTTTGTAGTAGCTAACCCGCACACCTATTTTTTTTATTCGTTATTAAACCTACTCCTGCATTACCGCTATTTGATTTTGTATTTATAACCCTGTAATCACCTGACCAAAAGTCTTGTTCCTCCTACCACCGAACTTCACTAACTCCCACTATACCTAACTTTAACCTATCCATTTCCATTTTTAAATTTTCTAACCTACCTGCCCGATTAAGGGATCTGACATTCCACGCTCCGATCCGTAGAATGCCAGTTTTCTTTCTCCTGGTAACGACGTCCTCTTGAGTAGTCCCCGCCCGGAGATCCGAATGGGGGACTATTTACCTCCGGAATATTTTACCCAAGAGGACGCCATCATCATTTAATCATACAGTAAAGCTGCATGTCCTCGGGAAAAATTACGGCTGTAGTTTGCCCTTGCCTTCAGCCGTTCGCAGTACCAGCACAGCAATGCCGTTTTGGTTAATGCTACAAGGCTAGATCAGTCAATCATCCGGACTGTTGCCCCTGCAACTACTGGAAAGGCTGCTGCCCCTCTTCAGGAACCACATGTTTGTCTGGCCTCTCAACAGATACCCCTCCGTTGTGGTTGCACCTACGGTACGGCCATCTGTATCGCTGAGGCACGCAAGCCTCCCCACCAACGGCAAGGTCCATGGTTCATGGGGGGTCTTCCGACATATGAGAATTATTAATGATCTTCCTATCATATTCCTACAGAAGTGGGAAGAGTCTGTGACACAGTCGCTGCCTGCAGTCCGGATTTCCAGTGAGATGGTAAACAGATGTTTGGAATTCTAAGAAAACAAGCATAAGCTATAGTAATAAAAAAAAAAATTTTCAAACTGGCAGTTACAGCGGTATTCCAGACAGATGCACCACCACAACAGCAATTATTAACGTCAGTCATTTCCAACTTACATGGTTTCATTTTAAATCTATAGATCCTTTCTTGCTATTGTTATCTAGTATTCCAAAGTACTAGGATGATGTTGCGACCGCACTAATACTCCGCAAACAAAGCATCAGTTAATGGCATCTCTTTTGCAATTTGATACCAGACTCATCTCCAGCATCTCTCTTCACCCCCCCCCCCTCCCGCCCCCCTATCTCTCACTATCTCTCTCTCTCTTCCTCTCTTTGTATCAAGTGATTACTCCCTGTTTGTGTGAACCACCGTATGCAGACACACACAGAACAAAACGTCCTCCCCACACCTACCTTTTTCCAGCCCCCTTCCCCGTCCTCACTGCAAACATCCCAACTCACACAAACCTGGAGATGGTAGTCGCTATATCCCTTTGCTCTCACACCTCCACTGCTTTGCAAACCCATAACCCATGTAACAAAGACTTTCAGCAAGAAGTAGGTTGCGTCTGTCGTGTGCCACAGTGAGCCCTCCACTGTCGTCAGCGACGCAATGGATACCAGGTAGACCGCACGTGTAGATGTCTGGGACATATTCCCTCATTCTATCAGTCTGATTGACTAGTTAATTAAATCAGTATCCTTTGTCGGCAGCCAGTCTTTCCTTGCATCCTATTGGTGGACACCAGGAATGGAATATTAGGTGGGATTTGACTCAGCAATTGCACAGCTTCCAAACCCTTCCGGAATTTTTTTCTCTTGTGTCCTGTCGGAGGATACTGGCACAGTTAGGACATTTGGCAGGAAGTCCATTAAGCTGGAGGTAGCTGAAAATTTCAAATTTCAGATCAACTGCATGCTGGGTCCTTAAAAAATCTGCGGGGGTTGGATTGGAGTATGTGCTCGCAATACCGCTACTGGAAACAATAAATTAATCGGTCGGGAATTTGATGTTGCGACTGGGTATTTAAACCACTATATAACCGCCCCAAGTTAGTTCTCTCGGCTACACCAGGACGAAGAAGGAGGAGGAAGGGTCCATCACTAGAAAAATAGTAAGAACAATGAATGCCACTCCCACCTTCCCAAGGCAAGACGGAGTCCATATTCTTATGTTCTTTGCTGTTGCAGTTGATTTCGAGGGACCAAAATCGATAACAGTAACTTTTTCTTCCATTAAGAATTTCGTAGCAGTACTGAACACACGTATTGTCTTATTGTTACAGTATTTATCAAACGGATAGTTAACCAACTGGATGCTGGAAGCCAGCAGCTGCAGCAGCTTCAGCATTGTTTATTTCACTACATCAAACAATATCGGCGAGGTCTTTCCAACCCTTTCGTCAACGGGAGCTCTGTTGTTTACTACAAAGTGCTGGGCGCCTGTGCTTTATAACACTTGTTTGGGAGAGTCTTGACGGGATGCATCGTCTTGCGGAAAAGCTGACTCATATGTAGTCTCCTCTCGAGTCTGATTGGCTTCAAGATTTAAATGTCAAATAACATCCTAGAACTGACGCGACTCGAGACACCTAACCAGTATAAGTGAGGACATATAACTTTTTCGGACGATTTGCGGATGTAAACGATAATCGGAAATGTGTGTGTGTGTTAGAGTGTAAAGTTACAGTGTTTCAGTATGTGCAAATAAAATGAGTACATCCGGTCGTAGCCGGCCGCTGTGGCCGAGCGGTTCTAGGCGCTTCGGTCTGGAACCGCGCTTTCGCTACAGTCGGAGGTTCGAATCCCGCCTCGGGCATGGATGCGTGTGATGTCCTGAGGTTAGTTAGGTTTAAGTAGTTCTAAGTTATAGGGGACTGATGACCTTAGATGTCAAGTCCCTTTCTGCTCAGAGCCATTGAACCATTTCTTTTTTTTCCAGTCGTAAGGGAGGTATGGATCTGACGTGGAAAACAGCGATTTCAACATACAGGGGGATGAGAGATTTTACGTGGGGAATTACGTCCAGTCGTAATAATGGTATAGATATTGATATGTCCAGAACGACAGTAGTCAGGAGGAGGTACATCCGATACTTTTCTCACTGTCAAATGTCACTAGATTGGTACTGTGGCTTTAATATTTAGCTGCATTCACACTAATATGTATGTCACTGGTTTCCTAGGACGACTCTGTCTACCTTCCAGGTGCGTGGCAGAGGCAGTGTCACCCTCTCGAGGCTCGTGAATAGCGAACTAATACTCAGTCTGTGTTGGGCAGCATTCGTGATCGTTTATTTAGGTGGATGTTTGAGAATATTGAAAACCGATGACTGACAAGTGTTGGCACTGGAGGTATTGATAACATCCAAATTCCTACCACTCCAATGACCCCCGAACGTCCTCCATGTCAGGGCGGTCCTCTCCGGTAGGTCGAATCCGGCTGCCGACCTGGTGTGATCTCTCAGACTCGGATACACGGCGGCAACTAGCGCTGCACGAGCCTCTGGCCTGGGTACAGCGTGTGGACATCGAGACATGAGTGTGCGAGATGTATAACTATTTCAGCGATATCCAACATCCAAGTGTGACAACAACAACAACAACAACTACTACTACTACTACATGAGTCTGTGTTGTGATTCTTGAGTTTCTCCCGGCGTATTTGATAATCAAAATATCCACGGGTGTGCTGCCGGTCTATAGTGTCCAACGGGCACAATATTTCGGCGATCATACATGTCGCCATCGTCAGGCGAACTGACGGACTGAGCTCCTGTGATCGTGCTGGCACGGAGATCCGTAAGCTATGGCTGCTCAGAAGGGACTGGGTTCGGTCGAACCTGCACAACGGACTGAGGAAGATATCCTCGACTGAGGGCGAAGTACTAGCGCAACAAGGCGCTTCACCTTCTGGCATGGCGGTTTGGCTAGGGAAATTTCATGGCGTTATTGTTCTGCTTGATTCTTTGTGCAATATTTTTTTTTTTTTAAATAAAGAAAGATGAAAGGATAGTTAGAGAGACAGTGAGAGAAATGGAAAACGAAGGGCCGATGTGACTGGCCGATGGTTTAAGCTAAGGCTCCGCTACTGGGGCAATGGCCGCGCGTGGTGGTCGTTACTGTAACTGGCGTTGTGGATGCCGACCAGACCGGAACTCTTCCTCCACGAATTCGTCTATAAAGTAGCTTAAGGCATCCCATTGAGAGGGGGTGAATATGGGGCGTGAATTTATCTGTTCTATTTCCTTCT
This sequence comes from Schistocerca serialis cubense, assembly GCF_023864345.2. NCBI lineage: Eukaryota > Metazoa > Arthropoda > Insecta > Orthoptera > Acrididae > Schistocerca > Schistocerca serialis. The sequence goes on from NC_064643.1 coordinate 153,628,344, forward strand.
TCGTGAGCACTGCCATAAACGAGTTACGGTAGACGTACGTGCGAAATTGAAGAGGTCGATGGGGGAGAGAAGGTATGGGCTGGTCTGGCGGAGTGAAGGGATATGACTGGGTTCGGTCGCGGCGGCGGCCGATTTAAGTACCCTCCGCCCGCGGCGCGCTCCCTCCGCCGTCCGCGCCCCGCGCCACGGTCGCGCGCAATCTGTTCCACCGCGCGACCGTGGCGCTGGGCGCGGACGGCGGAGGGAGCGCGCCGCGGGCGTAGGGTATTTAAATCGGCCGCCGCCGCGACCGAACCCAGCGCGCCGGAGATCGTCGCCTTTTGTGTCTCGTGTGTGTGACGTCGTATAGTGTTTTTGGTGTCCGCCGTCCCACTCCTACGTTCACTTGTGCCGTCGGACTCATCAGTGTTTTGTGCGCCGTGCCAACGTGTTTTCAGTGTTGTTATCGTCACATGTGAACGACTCCGTGTTTTTTATGTCTCTGTGACCTCTCTCTTTTGCCCGTCACTTTGTTCATTGTCATTCACCATGTTTTATACTCTTGTAAAACGCTATGGCTGAAGAGCGGCGTAGTGTGCCGCTGCCAGCCTACCTGAGTTGTACAGGTTTTAAAATACCAATAAAGTAAAAAAAAAAAAAAAAAAAAAAAAAAAAAAAAAAAAAAAAAAAAAGACCGAACCCAGTTCCCTCTGAGCAGCCATAGCGTACGGATCTCCGTGCCGGCACGTTCACAGGAGCTCAGTCCGTCAGTTCACCTGATGATGGCGACATGTATGATCGCCGAAATATCGTGCCCGTTGGACACTATAGACCGGCAGCACACCCGTGGATATTTTGATTAAGTGTGTGTTGTTTACTGCTTCTCGGTACAGTCCAGTGGACTCCGTCTTGCAGTGGAAAGTTGGGAGTGGTATTCATAGTTGTTACTATTCCATCACGTGTAGACCCTTCCTCTCCCTTCCTTATCCTGATGTAGCTGGGAGAAGCAACTTAGGGATTATACAGTGCTGTAAAAAGCCAATCACATCATCAAATTCCTAGTTGATTTGTTTTTAATATTGGTACTGCGAGCACACACACCAATCTGACCCCTCCTCAGGTGGTTTAAGGACGTAGCATGCAACTGAGGTGGAGGGAAGGGGGGAAAATCCGGAAGGGTTTGGACACCCGACAGTTGCGGGACCAAATCCCAGCAAATGTACCAGTCCTAATATCCCACTAACAGGATACAAGGAAAAACTAGCTGCACACAAGGATGTCGATTTAATTAATTAGTCAATCAATATGACGCTCAGGGAATATTTCAAAGGGATGACGTCACCTGACGCTTTGTTTGCAGAGGATTAGCGCGGCCCCGCAGCTGCAGCGGTCCCTGACCTTTGGCGTTCACTGTGGTGTGTGATTAGTCCAGCAATCGGCAGTCAGCAACGTGATCGGGAGCTGTGTTCTTGCCAGATATGTTTACCGCTATCTGTGACAGTGTAATTATGGGTGATGTGTGTTTCATGACAGCATTCCCTGCACGATCAGAATAAAAAAGCGCCTCAGCTGTTTAAATTTTCCGTGCTGCCTAGTTACCCACAAATCCTCTTTGTCAAAATCTTTGCACGAATTCCCTTCATCCACTGTCACTTGCCTAAGGCTGGGACTTGATTTTAAAATACTTCTGACTTCATAGCCTGTTCCTAAATTGTTCATTATCATCTGGGGTACATGCTTCCCATGGCTACACCCTTGCAGCAAAATTCTTTTCTTCCTACTCCCTTTTGGAACAGACCTATATAGAATTTCTTTGCTAGAACTCGGTTGCACCCTACGGTGACCTAGATAAGAAGTCAAATTTATTAGGTTCTGCAAGCTCAAATGTAGATGAATAAATTGAAAAGCTGCTCCCCTTACGCCCATCCCTTATTACATTTTTCCAGTTCTCACAATCGTTTCCCCCCTTCAGACTATATAGTCTGAATTTCGCGTGATCTAATTCAGCCAGAGGGACACAAACCTTTGCCTCCTTCCCAGCGATGTTCTTCACTTTTTGTACAGAGTCTGCAGTTCCAAGACAGAGATTCACTGAGTTCCCCGTTCCCTTCTCCACTACATTGACCGCTCTTAAAATTACAACCCACAGTCTACACATACCGCTCTCTGTCTGACTACCCTACGGCAACATCCACGCTTATCACGTATTCCATTGCAGATTAAAAGCTTAAAAATTGATTTAAATCACCTAACACAGTTAACGCTAAGCGACTTTTCTTCATTTACGAACTACAAACATTAGGCGTACAGTATTTCACGTCACGTGTGTGGTAAAGCGTAAAAAGTTAATTATTTTCGCTTAAAAGGAGACTCAGCACCCACCCAACTGCAGTACCTGTTAATGAACTTATTTACAAAAATATATAAATTTTAATGTAACTTTAATGTACGCAGGCTGTAGGTAAGAAAACGTACTAGTGCAAAAGTTCATAATCAAACAGCTTTAAGATTTACCGTAATTTGCGGAAACAGGAACTTAATAAGCAATGCAGGAAAAATAAAGGGAACAATCAAGTGGGATTCCCTAAGTTTGCTGGACCAAAATGCGAACAAAATTACGACTAAGTGTGACTTTGAGATCTTTTCTCGGTTTTTGGCCTAATACGTAAAGAAAAGTGAAACTTCTGACAGCAAGCTTACACAGTAATACACACTAACACACGTGTTTAATGCGTAATTAGAACTACTTACAATTTAAATAACTTACGTTTACGAAAGTGCAAGAACTCGGACTCTCACTTGTCACCGGAATGTTTACTCTGTCCAGAAGAAGAGTCGCGCGGGGTGGCAGCGCGGTCCAGGGCGTCTTGTCACGGTCCGCGCTGCTGTCCCCCGTCGGAGGTTCGAATCCTCCCTCGGGAATGGGTGTGTGTGTTGTACTTAGCGTAAGTTAGTTTAAGTTAGATTAAGCAGTGTGTAAGCTTAGGGACCGATGACCTCAGCAGTCTGGTCCCATAAGACCTTACCCCAAATTTCCAAATTTTCCAAAAGAAGAGGAAGTAAACGTTTATAGCATTCAGGACCTAAACGCGTCCTGTGATGTGTAAAAATAGATTCGGACGTTGTCACACTGAGGTAAGGCATAGATTCATCACGCATTTGGACTATGAACACAAAAAATCATTAATGTGTACGATAACAGTACTGCAAACCCCAAGATTAGAATCATATCGTCTCTAATGCGTGCGATGACAATACTGGAAGATCCAGGATTACAATGTATACGTAGCCTTGACGGTCATCGGCACAGGAAATATGTTACAAGCAAGCCGGTGATGATTAGTGAAAACAATGTCGAAACTATTACTTACGTCCTGTAACACAACCGGCAAAATTCGCAGGCAAGACAACTTTTCATTTGACAGACTACAAGTTGCGTTCTTCTTCTTATGTACTCTTCACACTCTGTTACGCGGCTAATTACTGCCTGACAACTGAAGTGGTATTTTTGAAGGGGAAAGAGGAAACGAAATGTAAGCTCTCAGACTGATACGGTACGTGATGTTATTTCAGTGATCATATCTTTGCAGGATGGCCCTCCTGATCAGTACGACACTGTATCCCATATGGCCTTGATGCATGGACTGATTCAGTTGGAAAGGTTGTCGTAAGACCGTTGTATACTCACCTGAGGCAAGCTGGATCGCAACTCTTGTAACTGGTTCTTGATATCCAGGAGAGTTTCACCGTAACAGAGATGACATCCGAGCTCGTACAACATACGTTCTGTTGGGAACAGATCTGGAGATCCTACCGGCCAACGGAGTACCCTCACATCACTTTGAGAGTTCTTGGAGACACACGCTATGTATCGATGAGCATTGTCCTGCTGAAAAGTGCGCCACAGTAGTGTAGCGTGAGAAGTGACGTAGCTACGGGCCGACTGATTTCCCTCAATAACTTCCAGCGACGAACTGAGGCCCGACGGCTCCTCATACCATGACGCCAAGACTAAAAGCACTGTGCCTCTCCAAAACATTGGAATTATGGCACCTTTGCCCTGTTCGCCGCCATACAGACGACGATAATCGTCTGAGGTACTGCAGAACAGGAGTTCATTGCTGAACACAATCCATAACCATTAATTAGGAGCGTATGCTTCCTTGTAACAGCACATACGGTAGATTCCAAACTCTGAGCTACTGCAAATATCCTTAGGATGTGTACTATGTCCACAGTGGAGGTAGAATCAGAAATTCGCTACGTCGACACTTGAATATTGCTCCCCAGATTCGGATGATTATCACGTTGGACAAGCAGAAGAAATACCAAACATGTAAGCGTATCACGTTACAGGACGATGCTTGTCTGTGTGTGTGTGTGTGTGTGTGTGTGTGTGTGTGTGTGTGTGTGTGTGTGTGAGTGTGTGTGTCAGCAGACTTCAGTGGCAGACGGTATAAGAGAAGCGTTGTGCACTGCGGTGTGGTTTACAACAAAAATTCCGTGATCGTACGTTTCCGTACGAGTTATCAGCATACTGCTTCCTCCTTCGTACATCTCCAGAAAAGGCCATGAAGATGAAGTTACAGAGATCTGAGCTCACATCGGTGCACACGAACAGTCCGTAACTCGCTCGCCCCTTCACAACCGAAACAGGAAAGAGCGGAAGTGAAACAGGAACGCGTAGTTCCTCTACCACACACTGCATACCGACCCACGAAGCACAGTCACGAGCGTACAGGGTGGTCCATTGATCGTGACCGGGCCAAATATCTCACGAAATAAGCGTCAAACGCAAAAACTACAAAGAACGAAACTTGTCTAGCTTGATGGGGGAAAGCAGATGGCGCTATGGTTGGCCCGCTAGGTGGCATTGCCATAGGTCAAACGGAAATCGACAGCGTTTTGTTTTTTTAAAATAGGAACCCCCATTTTTTATTACATATTCGTGTATTAAGTAAGGATACATTTATGTTTTAGTTGGACCACTTTTTTCGCTTTGTGATAGATGGCGCTGTAATAGTCACAAGCATATGGCTCACAATTTTAGACGAACAGTTGGTAACAGGTAGGTTTTTTTAAAATTAAAATACAGAACGTAGGTACGTTTGAACATTTTATTTCAATTATTCCAATGTGATACATTTACCTTTGTGAACTGATCATTTCTGAGAACGCATGCTGTTACAGCGTGATTACCTGTAAATACCACATTAATGCAATAAATGCTCAAAATTATGTCCGTCCACCTCAATGCATTTGCAATACCTGTAATGACATTCCTCTTAACAGCGAGTAGTTCACCTTCCGCAATGTTCGCACATGCATAGACAATGCGCTGACGCAAGTAGTCAGGCGTTGTCCTTCAACGTTCCAGACAGAAAGAAATCCGGGGACGTCAGATCCGGTGAAAATGCGTGCCATTGTATGGTGCTTCGACGACCAATCCACTCGTCTTGAAATATGCTGTTCAATACCACTTCAAGCGCACGCGAGCTATGTGCCGCACATCCATCATATCGGAAGTACATTGCCATTCTGTCATGCAGTGAAGCATCTTGTAGTAACATCGGTAGAACATTACATAAAAAATCAGCATACATGGCACCATTTAGATTGCCTTCAATAAAATCCTTCCTCCCATAATGCCGCACCATACATTAATCCGCCAAGATCGATGATGTTCCACTTGTCGCAGCCATTGTGGATTTTCCGTTGCCCAATAGTGCATATTATACCGGTTTACGTTACCGCTGTTGGTGAATAACGCTTTGTCGCTAAATAGTACCCGTGCAAAATATCTGACATTGTCCCGTAATTTCTCTTGTTCCCAGTGGCGGAACTGCACACGACTTTCAAATTCGTCGCCATGCAATTCCTAGTGCATAGAAATATGGTACGGGTGTAATCAATGATGATGTAGCATTCGCAACACCGACGTTTTTGAAATTCCCGGTTCCCGCGCAATTTGCCTGCTACTGATGTGCGGATTAACCATGACAGCAGCTACAACACCTACTTAGGTATCATCATTTGTTGCAGGTCGTGGTTGACGTTTCACATGTGGCTGAACTCTTCCTGTTTCCTCAAATAACGTAACTATCCAGCGAACGGTCCGGACACTTGGATCATGTCATCCAGGATACCGAGCAGCATTCATAGCACACGCCCGTTGGACATTTTGATCACATAAGCCATACATCAACACGATATCGACCTTTTCCGTAATTGGTAAACAGTCCATTTTAACACAGGTAATGTATCACGAAGCAAATACCGTCCGCACTGGCGGAATGTTACGTGATACCACGTACTTATACGTTTGTGACTATTACAGCGTCATCTATCACAAACAGAAAAAAGTGGTCCAACTAAAACATTAATATTTCTTTACGTACTACACGAATATGTATTAAAAAATGGGGGCTCCTATTTTAAAAAACGCATTTGGTATCCGTTTGACCAATGGCAGCGCCATCTAGCGGGCCAATCATATCGCTATCTGGTTTCCCCCTTCACGCCAGACGAGTGAAATTTTACGTTTGATGCTTATTTCGCGAGATATTTGGCCCTGTCACTGTCAATGGACCACCCTGTGTAAGGTGAGTGTAATTGGAGTTATGGTCTCAAAGCTCTGTAAAAACGAAGTTTCGCCGCCCGCAATGACGTAAAGTATGAAAGGTATGTTATCGAAGAAGTGGGAGACGTTATGGAATCAAGAAAAAAGAAACTTCCTGGCAGATTAAAACTGTGTGCCCGACCGAGACTCGAAATCGGGACTTTTGCCTTTCGCGGGCAAGTGCTCTTGCCCGCGAAAGGCAAAGGTCCCGAGTTCGAATCTCGGTCGGGCACACAGTTTTAATCTGCCAGGAAGTTTCATATCAGCGCCCACTCCGCTGGAGAGTGAAAATCTCATTCTGGAAACATCCCCCAGGCTGTGGTTAAGCCATGTCTCCACTATATCCTTTCTTTCAGGAGTGCTAGTTCTGCAAGGTTCGCAGGAGAGCTTCTGTAAAGTTTGGAAGGTAGGAGACGAGATACTGGCAGAAGTAAAGCTGTGAGTATCGGGCGTGAGTCGTGCTTTGGTAGCTCAGATGGTAGAGCACTTGTCCGCGAAAGGCAAAGGTCCCGAGTTCGAGTCACGGCCGGGCACACAGTTTTAATCTGCCAGGAAGTTTCAAATCAGCGCACACTCCGCTGCAGAGTGAAAATCTCATTCTGGAAACATCCCCCAGGCTGTGGCTAAGCCATGTCTCCGCTATATCCTTTCTTTCAGGAGTGCTAGTTCTGCAAGGTTCGCAGGAGAGCTTCTGTAAAGTTTGGAAGGTAGGAGACGAGATACTGGCAGAAGTAAAGCTGTGAGTATCGGGCGTGAGGCGTGCTTCGGTAGCTCAGATGGTAGAGCACTTGTCCGCGAAAGGCAAAGGTCCCGAGTTCGAGTCACGGCCGGGCACACAGTTTTAATCTGCCAGGAAGTTTCATATCAGCGCACACTCCGCTGCAGAGTGAAAATCTCATTCTGGAAACATCCCCCAGGCTGTGGCTAAGCCATGTCTCCGCTATATCCTTTCTTTCAGGAGTGCTAGTTCTGCAAGGTTCGCAGGAGGGCTTCTGTAAAGTTTGGAAGGTAGGAGACGAGATACTGGCAGAAGTAAAGCTGTGAGTACCGGATGTGAGTCGTGCTTCGGTAGCTCAGATGGCAGAGCACTTGCCCGCGAAAGGCAAAGGTCCCGAGTTCGAGTCTCGGTAGGGCACAAAGTTTTAATCTGCCAGGAAGTTTCATATCAGCGCACACTCCGCTGCAGAGTGAAAATCTCATTCGAGGTCCAAGCTAACTGCCTGACGTCTGCGATCTCTTCCTTTCGACCGCTACTTACCGTTGTCGCCACGTATCGGCAAACGGCAGATGCAAAGTTGTACACCATTTAAATAGTATAATGTTCATGAGCTACGTATCCTAATGCCTTCAACAATGCTTGTAGAAAATTGGATGAAGAAATATTTGTGTCCCCGATGCATGCTCAATTGGTGATTCTATCAACCGGGAGCAACTTCAAGAAACGTAGCGAGGGGTTCATTGATCACAGGGAACATTGTTCCCACCGACCTCATTCAAGAAAAAAGAACATACTGTCGAAATATTTCCCACTAAATGAAGTTGTAGTCGTCACAGCGTCAAATTAACCTATCATAGCTTTGAACATGGTTAATTTTGTGCGGATAGCAATGCATAATGTTTGGTAGAATTTTATGAACCTGCTCACAAGAACGTCGAAACTTCGGCAGTTCCCTGTGCACTGCCACCACCATTCAACCCCTCCTGCAGGACTGTGGCCACATCTTCTAGTAACGTCGGATCAGCTATTTTTCTCCCTCTGTCACAATGCACCAGAAAAATCAGTTTTTTTTTTAATTTAATTTCGTAATAATTTTCTCCAGACACTTTGCAGAGCAACGTTTTTTTCGTAATTTTGGGAGTTCGTGACTGGCACACATTCACCTTTCTTGTAACAGAGCTTCAACAGCAGCTCGCGATCCGGCATTGAGACAGTCCCACGCAGCATCTCAGACGAAAACTGAGCAAGATCAGTGTACCTCAAGTCTTGTATTTTGCATATTCTGACGTTTACAGCGCCATGTAGTAGTAAAATGTTCGTAACACTTTTTTCGTGTCCATACGGTTTGGCCTTTCTTCGATAACATTAGTTTTTAATTTGATATCATTTTGGGCAGTGGTTCATTTTTTACACCGCTTTGAAACTGGAACTTTAATTACAACCATCCTGAAGATTTAGATGCGACTGTTGACGACACCGGCAGCGTTCTTAAACATAACGAAGTCACTGTTGTGGTCGCGTGGTTTTCCGTGTCTGTGCATGTTGTTTTAAAGACGTAAAAAGATATGTGTTCCGAATATCTTCTGGACTAGGGCAAAGAAAGAACAGCAGGAGGTCTAGGCGGAGCCTTGCACGTCCCTGGACGAATTTCCGCTCCCACTCTTTCCGTATGTGAGGCGATACATCAAAGGATAGCCACTCCAGCAAAGGGGGTGAGATCATACAGCTGCGGTGCAATATCGGCAGCCCCCGAGGTATTGCTGGTGGCTCTGGTGGGATTACAAGGCAGCGAAAGACGCCGGAAAAAGGGGCAGGCTATAACATTGCTGAAGACGCGGAAGATGCCGTGTGGTCAAAACAATGACGTCATATCTCGAGATGAATCATTTTCGTTTGTGACGTCATGGAGAAAGACAGAACAGAACGGGTGGCTCCTTAATAACACTTTGTGTGCCGCAGCGTTCTGAATTAGCGTTAAAGGACTTTATATATGCTATTATTATATTCATCCATGGTAAATCGTAAATAAATGCGATTTTTTTTTTTTTTTTTTTTTTTTTTTTTTTTTTTTTTTTTTTTTTTTTTTTTTTTTTTCCCCCTCGCGAGCTAACATACCTGGGCTGGAGCACTTGCCTGTTAGCATCCTCCAGGTTTTAATACGTTCAATGAAACCATAACACAACTGAAACCCAGCCCACATCACGAGGTTTGAAGGTTGTTACGGTATACACCCTTAATATTTTGATATAAGGGTCTCTCGCTATGCAGTGGCTCGTAACAAAGCAATAATGTAATTACGATTTGTTCCGTGTCTTATCATAGTTAGGTATATTTCTGTGAAAATATATTAACAAAAGTGATGAAGCCAGTAACGAGGAATCACCCAAACGTTCGACACATACCACGGAGTAATTTTTTGGAAATTTGTGGTAAGTTCCAATGGAAAAAACTACTGAGGTCATCGATCCCTAGACTTACACTCTACTTAATCTAACTTAAACTAACTTACGCTAAGGACAACACACATATCCATGCCGAATGAAAGGCTCGAACCTTGCCGTGCGAACCGTGACAAGACGCTCTAGACCGCACTGGCACCCCGTGCGGCCACAGAGTAATACTGACCTTCAGATACGGATGTAACTATTTACATGATTTAGGAGACAACCTGAACATTCATTTGGATTTTTTCCAGATGATACTGTCGTTTACCATATAGTAAAGTCATCAGAAGACGGATACAAACTGCAAAGTTATATAGGCAAGGCACGTGTATGGTGCGAGAAGATGCAATGGATCGTGCATAAGGAAAAGTGGAAAGTTTGCAGGGCACTCTCGCATCTAACACGTTGTTATGCTGTGTAATGTTCTTAGGGAAGTTGATCTTTATTACTTGGTTGATATAACTAGACACGATCTGTCTTCATACAACATGATGAAATGGTGGGCAGTAGTTAACACTCTTGCTTGTCTGCTCTAGTGAAGGAATAATAGTAAACTTTACCTGAGTTCAAAGGAATAGGGCGCCGATTTAATCGACTGCAGTAAAAGTATACACCGGCTGAGGGCCGAGGGCACCGTTTTTTCTGCGGACCCTGTGAGAAAACTTTTGCAGACAGCCGAGTTCCGCGGTCTGATTGTGCAGACACGTTGGATGGCGCTGGTCGGTCGGCAGCGGCGTCCAGGTAGACTGACAAGCACCAAGGAGTCTCCGCTGCAATGGGCAGAGCATTGAAAAGTGGGAATAAAGAAGGAAGCCAGTGAGACAACTATGAACTTTCTGCGGATTTCCGTGGGACAGGTCACTGGCACCCAGACGTCCAGACACTGTTAGAGACATATTTGCGAAGGAACAAGGATTTTAGCGAGCTCATGACCGTTCTTTGGAATGGTCGGATGGACGCACCAGGGGAGATAAAGATCTTTTTATCGGGGGTTATGGTTTCATCCCGGTCATGTTGTTACCTAAAGACACGGAGTAATCGCGTGGGAAAGAGGCCGCGAATCAGAATCTTTTTTTCCTTTTCTCCCAATTAACTTTAAAGTTTCTGATTGGTCAAATCTCAGTATGCACACCAAGGGGCAGTCTCCCATCTTCGAATGTGGCATTACAGCTCGTGATTGGCTTGTGCTAAATTGGGAGTAGTCTAAGATGTAAATGTGCTTTGCTACCAGGCTGGCGAGGAAAGCAGAAAGAAAGAGAGGAGGACTCTCTTGTACTGGTGCTTCGCTAGTAAAGAACTGTAGGCCTGTACCTAAATGGTGCGTCATGTGTCCTTTGCTAGTGTGCCAGTTAGAGCCTGTGCCAGTCACCATCTGAAACATCAGAGGTACTTCTTCGAGCATCACGCACACAACGAGTGATGTGTTGGTGTACTTACTTGTTCTGAGTCGGCCATCCAAACATTTCACATATTCCGTCATCCATAGTCGAGGCACGGAGTCAAACTGGTTTGGCAGACCGGCAAACGGGGTTTCAGAGGCTCTTAGGGAAATACAAGCGATCCGAATCAGCCAAACGCGACACCGCGTTCTTGCATTTTTCGGGCGCACGCCATTAATAACAGATTGCTACCGTCCATGACTTCAGTCGCCAAACGCATCCAAACGCATCATGGTGTGCGCCCTGACCACCAGGAGGATAAAGTATTCGTTGCTATGGCATAGAGCTCCAATGTATACTTCTCAGCACCTTGTCCTTTCCAACTATACAGGGTGATTCAAAAAGAATACCACAACTTTAAAAATGTGTATTTAATGAAAGAAACATAATATAACCTTCTGTTATACATCATTACAAAGAGTATTTAAAAAGGTTTTTTTTCACTCAAAAACAAGTTCAGAGATGTTCAATATGGCCCCCTCCAGACACACGAGCAATATCAACCCCATACTCCAACTCGTTCCACACTCTCTGTAGCATATCAGGCGTAACAGTTTGGATAGCTGCTGTTATTTCTCGTTTCAAATCATCAATGGTGGCTGGGAGAGGTGGCCGAAACACCATATCCTTAACATACCCCCATAAGAAAAAATCGCAAGGGGGTAAGATCAGGGCTTCTTGAAGGCAGTGATGAAGTGCTCTGTCACGGGCTGCCTGGCGGCCGATCCATCGCCTCGGGTAGTTGACGTTCAGGTAGTTACGGACAGATAAGTGCCAATGTGGTTGATTGTGGAATTTGCAGCTCTTTGCTAGCTCTGCGAGTCGATTTTCCTGGGCTGCGAACAAATGCTTGCTGGATGCGTGCTACATTTTCATCACTCGTTCTCGGCCGTCCAGAACTTTTCCCTTTGCACAAACACCCATTCTCTGTAAACTGTTTATATCAACGTTTAATACACCACCTATCAGGAGGTTTAACACCACAATTCGTTCGAAATGCACGCTGAACAACTGTCGTCAATTCACTTCTGCCGTACTCAATAACACAAAAAGCTTTCTGTTGAGCGGTCGCCATCTTAGCATCAACTGACGCTGACGCCTAGTCAACAGCGCCTCAAGCGAACAAATGTACAACTAAATGAAACTTTGTAGCTCCCTTAATTCGCCGACAGATAGTGCTTAGCCCTGCCTTTTGTAGTTGCAGAGTTTTAAATTCCTAAAGTTGTGGTATTCTTTTTGAATCACCCTGTATTTTGCTTTATGGCATATTAGAGTATAGATGCTTGATTGTGGCGTAGTTTTTGTGCCATAACCCGGATTCATGTGTATGCAGTCAGATAAAGCGATTAGTGTTCTAGTTAGTGTCGTGTGTCGATACCCAGCTGATCACTTTGTCCATCATAGACCCCATATTAGTGAAAAAGTTTGTTAAACAAAAATGTTTGTATGACGTTTCTTTAACCATTTTATTTGTCTTGTGATGTTAAGAATGAATAAATCTATCGTTATTTTGATCACAACTCCTCCCTGTGTTCTGATTAACTTCACATTGCCATTTTTATTAAAGTCTTGATTACAAAAAAAGTAGGAAGCTTGCAATGTGTGAGATCATCCTCATGACTACTAAAAGTAATCCGTTAAATTTCGCCTACTCGACAAATCACACAAATTTAAAGGGTGTCTGTTCAACTAAATACCTAGGAATTACCATTACAAACAACTGATACTGGAACTTTCACATACTGTTGTGGGAAAGGCAACCAAAGAATGTGTTTTATTGGCAGAACAGTCAGGCGTCGCAACAGGTCTGCTAAAGAGACTGCCTACACTATGCTTGACCGTCTTTTGCTAGAGTATTGTGGTTGAGTCTAGGTATGACTGAAGGACATCAAAAAAAGTTTAAAATAGGGCAGCTCGTTTTGTGTTATTGCGAGACACCGGAGAGAGTGTCAGGGATATGATACGTGATGTGGGGTTGGTACTCATTAAAACAAAGGAACTTTACCTAGCAGCGTGATCTTTTCACGAAATTTCAATCTGCTACGAATATATTGTCGACAATCAGCTACAGTTGGAAATATGATCACTGTAATAAAATAAGAGAAATCTGAGATCTCACGAAACGATTTAGTTGTTGGTTTGCCCCGCGCATTTTTCGAGACTGGAATGGTAGAGAAATAAAGTGAAACTGGCTCGATGAATTCTCTGCCAGGCTTTTAAATGTGAATTACAGAGAACTCACGTAGATGAAGTAGATGCATATTTGGCTGCCGTTTTACTGGAAACCGATCAGCGTAGCGTCATTGTGAGGTTTCCATGGTGCACCCATAGGTGAGGTGCACTTTTGCGAACTCTTTCTTCATCAGCAAACGTGGCCGCATTGCTGCACAACTAACACTGCCGGAGTATCAAACGTTGGCCAGAAGCGAGCAGTACTGATCACAGGTTTGGGGCTGAGGGGTAAATCAGTTTGAGTTACTACTGTCAGCATCACTTACTGTGAATGAATGGAATAAGTTTATTTACAAACAAAATTCACAGTGCATTCCTTTCACAGTTCCACTGTTGAAGAGATGTTTTCAGTGCACTACCGATCCAAAATTAAGTGCGGTAAAGAAATCAAAGTATGATTAAACTGTAACGAACCACTGCGGTTCCCTTACACCAAAATACTGTGAAAATTTTGTTGAAAAACTTCTGAATTTTTTGCTGCGGGAATCGGGTAAGACAAGCATAATACAGGTAACACAACAGCGTTACACTAACTTAATGATATGGACCCAGATTTCACCCCCTGTAACGATTCTCTCAAAGAAGTCATCACCACCTGCTTCGCAGTGCTGCCAAAGTTCTTCAAAACCGTCAACACATCGTTCTTTCCTTTCTGGCGCCGACCTTACAATCGCTTTCCGAAAGCTGTGTGCGTACTGAACAGTGTGATGTGCTGTGCTGTGAGTAAAGTCACACGATGGTTTTCAATCACAGTGGCTGTAGCAGTAGAGACTGGTATCATATTGTTGGAGGAACTGACTCAGGAATCACGCTCTTCGTGAACGTCCTACTCCACTCGTAAACTTATCCAGTGGTAAATCTGTCTCAGGCTACTGCACTTCCAGTCCCCAGTAGATTTCAGTCGGTTTCGTACAATCGGTGCTCAAAAAAGCTGTGTCATAAGGCTATTCTTCGGTGGCACACGTCGGAAGCCTTTATATGAGGGATGAACATAAATAGTGGCAACTATTTATTCACAACCGATACAAAAAAGTTACATGTTTGCACCTGTTACTGTCCTTCAAAGTAGTGTTGCGGCCACATGTAGCAAGCATTGCTTCACGCAGTGGTGAATGGCAAAACAGAGGCACGCTGGCGACCGAGGCGTTGCAAAGTAGGCAGGCACAGATAGCTTTGCTGACAGCAGCAGTCTACCACCTGGCTGAGACAAGGATCCACACAGACCGAGGGCCGACCGAAGCCTGGAGAGTGTTGAGTAAGGGGAAGTGAGGCCAGCACGCTAAGGTACGTTGTAATACACCGCGGGAGTAATAACAGAAAGATACCACCGAGGGTAAAAAACGTCCTCCTGCCGGATATAGTGGAGGACAGGCAGCAACAGACAGAATCCATTAGGAAGCAGTTCAGATCTAAGGACGGATGTGGTCTGTGTCCGAATGTCCAATCTTCGTAGGTGACGATTCCGGAAGTCTGTTCCAGCTCTCAGGAGTCATCCGTTCGCCGCCAGATGTCAACTTCAGCTCTGGAGGGCGGCCCGAGTGCATTCGGCACCATGGCTGACTAACTACAGCGAGAACTTCCAGCAGGACCGGCCGCAGCGCGGTCTTGGCTACAGGCGACGCCCGGACTTCACGGCAACCCGGCCCCACGGCGCGTGGTCCGTCCATGACGGAACGTCGCGGACATCGCCACTGACGGTTTCCCAGCGGCCGGTGCAGCAGGCGTTGGCAGCTGACCTCGCGGCGACGTGGCTCCGTGGGCATGCTGTACATGGGGCGCCGAGCGGCGACGAGTTCATCTCAACTGCAGGGCATCCTGGCTTTAGCGGAGCACTGGTGGCCTGACGCTCCCGAGTGCGATCAGCGGCTCGCGTCGAGCGCATTGTCGGAGAATCTACACAGCAGCAGCCAGGCGAAGGGATCCGCATGACTCGGCAGCGACGACGAGGGAGAAATTGTAAAGAAAGTTCAATAAATAATTGTAGAACTCCACGCCGTCTCAGTCTGGCGCAGCCACTGTGTCTGCTGCTAACAAGTGGTGCAGAAGCCGTAACAGTAGTCACCAGCGTTGTATAGAACCCGTTGCCAGCAATGTGGAAGGCGTAGTCTACCATTAGCAAAGCCTGTTCTGTTGATGGTGCGAATGGAGCGGTCTACCGACTGTGGACTCTGTGGAACAGTTCTTTAGAATCTAAGTCACAAGGACTTAATTCCAGAGAGAATGGTGGATGGTACAGTACTTCCCAGCCACGGCTCGCGCTGCATGCGCCCATGCATTGTCGTGCAAAATGATGGATGGGTTATGTAGAAAGTGTCACCGCTTCTTTCGCAAAGCCTTTTTTTTGGAGCATCACATGCGATCAGCTTTGCTGTTGGGCGTACTTCAAAGTACTGGGAACTGTTCAGATAACTTAGAGAAGATAGACATATGAAATGGAATCTATGTTATATTTAAGACTTCTTTTAGACACCTGGTCGTACAGACTGGTTTCATCGGATATGGACAGCAACACAATAAAATTGTTTTCTATTGTGCTGTAATCGACAGGACAGTAGCACTGGTGGGTGCAGACATGTAAAATCATTTCACTAGGTGTAACAAATACAAGCTCTCTCTAGTAGTGTACACGTACAAGAAAATATAGGGTAGTTCTCATAATAGTGAGCATCCTATTACAAAAGAGATTACGAACGTCTGGAGCACGTCACATATCGAATGTAGTTAGCAGTAATATACACTCTAGGATTAAAAAAAAATTCCACGAAAGAGTTATTGGAATGGAAATCAGTGGATCTAATTTACATGTACAGATAGACAAACGATTACGATTTCAGTAGGTTTGGATAATTTGTTCATGAGAAAGAGCTCCACAAATTCAAGAAGTCAGTAACATTTTGATCCACCTTTAGCTCTTATGAAAGAAGTTATTTGGCCTGGCAGTGATTGAAAGAGTACTTGGGTGCTCTGCTGAGGGATGTGAGGCGAAATTTAGTCTAATTGGTGCTTTAGATTGACAACATCTCACTCTGGATGGAGGGTACTGGCCACAAAGCTCCAAACGTTCTCATTTGAGGATAGATCCAGCGACATTACTGACCAAGGTAGGGTTTGGCATGTACGGAAAGAACCAGTAAAAACTCTCGGCATGTGTAGGCCGCCATTATCTTGGTGAAATGTAAGCCCAGGCCGGTTTGCCGTGAGAGGCAACAAAACAGGGTGTGGAATATCGTCGACGTACCTCTGTACTTTAAAGATGCCGCGGATGGCAAGCAAAGGGGACCTTTGCTATGGAAAGAAACGGCTCGGAAGACCATTACTCCTGGCTGTCCAGCTATATGGCTGGTGACAGCCAGGTTGGTATTCCACCACTGTCTGGGAAGTTTTCAGACACGTCGTCGTTTGTCACTGGAGCGCAGTTGATAGCAGGACTCACCACTGAAGACAATTCTACTCCAGTCAAAGAGACTCCAGGACGGAGACATGTCGCAATACGCCCTGGACAGCGGCGGGACACCAACATGAATGTCACCCACCACATGGCCCAACAACCAGGAGTAATGATCTGGGGTGCCATTTCTTTTCAAAGAAGAGGTGTTACGTTTCCGTCACGGTACCCTACACTATAGCGGTATGTCGGCGATACTCTACGTCCTTTTTTGTTTCCCTTCATGGCAAGCAATCTTGGGCTTACATTTGGGCAAGATAATGCCCGCCCGCAAATGGCGAGAGTTTCAACACTTTGTCTTCGTACTTCCCAAATTGAACCTTGATCAGCGAAGTCGCCGCATCTATCCTCAGTTGCGAACGTATGGTGTATTATTGGTTGGGCCCTCCAACCAGCTCGGAACTTTGATGATCTAACGGGCCAATTGGACTTGGCGCGATATCCATCAGGAGGACATCCCACAACTTTGTCAATCAGTGCCAAGACAAATAACGGCTTGAATAACAGCTGGAGATCGATCCAAGCGTAATTGAGTTGGTCAGTTTGCGGAACCCTTTCTCTTGAGTAAATCATCCAGTTCAGAAGATTCAAATGGCTCTAAACACAATGGGACTTAACATCTAACTTCATCGGCCCCTCGACTTACAACTACTTAAACCTGAAGAGCCTACGGACATCACACACATCCATGCCCGAGGCAGGATTCGAAGCTGCGACTGTAGCAGCAGCACGGTTCCGGACAAGCGCCTAGAACCGCTCGGCCAGAGCAGCCGGCAAATCATCCAGTTCTTCTGAATTTGCGGTCATTTGTTCGTCTTTACATGTATGCCACATCTACCGATTTCCATTTCATTCACAACAATTCCTCATGGTGAATTGCTTTTTGGTCTTTTTTTTGTCATCAGTCTACTCACTGGTTTGATGCGGCCCGCCACAAACTCCTTTCCTGTTCTAACCTCTTCATCTCAGAGTAGCACTTGCAACCTACGTCCTCAATTATTTGCTTAACTTATTCCAATCTCTGTCTTCCTCTACAGTTTTTGCCCTCTACAGCTCCCTCTAGTACCATGGAAGTCATTCCCTCATGTCTTAGCAGATGTCCTGTCATCCTGTTCCTTCTCCTTATCAGTGTTTTCCACATATTCCTTTCCTCTCCGATTCTGTGTGGAACCTCCTCATTCCTTACCTTATCAGTCCACCTAATTTTCAACATTCGTCTATAGCACCACATCTCAAATGCTTCGATTCTCTTCTGTTCCGGTTTTCCCACAGTCCATGTTTCACTACCATACAATGCTGTACTCCAGACGTACATCCTCAGAAATTTCTTCCTCAAATTAAGGCCGGTATTTGATATTAGTAGACTTCTCTTGGCCAGAAATGCCTTTTTTGCCATTGCGAGTCTGCTTTTGATTACCTCCTTGCTCCGTCCGTCATTGGTTATTTTACTGCCTAGGTAGCAGAATTCCTTAACTTCATTGACTTCTTGACGATCAATCCTGATGTTAAGATTCTCGCTGTTCTCATTTCTACTACTTCTCATTACTTTCGTCTTTCTCCTATTTACTCTCAAACCATACTGTGTACTCATTAGACTGTTCATTCCGTTCAGCAGATCATTTAATTCTTCTTCATTTTCACTCAGGATAGCAATGTTATCAGCGAATCGTATCATTGATATCCTTTCACCTTGTATTTTAATTCCACTCCTGAACCTTTCTTTTATTTCCATTATTGATTCCTC
This sequence comes from Schistocerca serialis cubense, assembly GCF_023864345.2. NCBI lineage: Eukaryota > Metazoa > Arthropoda > Insecta > Orthoptera > Acrididae > Schistocerca > Schistocerca serialis. The sequence continues at coordinate 153,646,964 of NC_064643.1, forward strand.
GATGTACAGATTGAAGAGTAGGGGCGAAAGGCTACAGCCTTGTCTTACACCCTTCTTAATACGAGCTCTTCGTTCTTGATCGTCCACTCTCATTATTCCCTCTTGGTTGTTGTACATATTGTATATGACCCGTCTCTCCCTATAGCTTACCCCTACTGTTTTCAGAATCTCGAACAGCTTGCACCATTTAATATTGTCGAACGCTTTTTTCAGGTCGACAAATCCTATGAAAGTTTCTTTATTTTTCTTTAGCCTTGCTCCTATTATTAGCAGTAACGTCCGAATTGCCTCTCTTGTCTCTTTACTTTTCCTAAAGCCAAACTGATCGTCACCTAGCGCATTCTCAATTTTCTTTTCCATTCTTCTCTGTATTATTCTTGTAAGCAGCTTCGATGCATGAGCTGTTAAGCTGATTGTGCGATAAATCTCGCACTTGTCAGCTCTTTCTATCTTCGGAATTTTGTGGATGATGCTTTTCCGAAAGTCAGATGGTATATCGCCAGACTCATATATTCTACACACCAACGTGAATAGTCGTTTTGTTGCCACTTTCCCCAATGATTTTAGAAATTGTGATGGAATGTTATCTATCCCTTCTGCCTTATTGGACCGTAAGTCCTCCAAAGCTCTTTTAAATTCCGATTCTAATACTGGATCCCCCATCTCTTCTAAATCGACTCCTGTTTTTTCTTCTATCACATCAGACAAATCTTCACCCTCATAGAGGCTTTCAATGTATTCTTTCCACCTATCTGCCCTCTCGTCTGCATTTAACAGTGGAATTCCCGTTGCACTCTTAATGTTACCACAGTTGCTTTTAATGTACTTAACAACCTAAATGTACTTAACAACCTAAAAGGTCAAAAACTCCCACTACAAACATTGTTCCTGGATGCTTGCAAGTGGTTCGAGATGTATTGACAGCCATGCGAATCCATTTTATCAACCTAGAAAGCCATATCGCTCATTTTGCATGCAAAGCGACCTACACTATGTGATCAAAAGTATCCGGACACCCCCAAAAACGTATTTTTCATATTAGGTGCATTGTCCTGCCACCTACTGCCAGATATTCCATAATAACAACCTCGCTAGTCATTAGACATCGTGAGAGAACAGAATGGGGCGCTCAGTGGAACTCAATGACTTCGAACGTGTTGAGGTAATTGAGTGTCACTTATGCCATATGTCTATACGCGAGATTTCCACACTTCTAAACATCCATTTGTCCATTGCTTTCGATGTGATAGTACTTAAGTGGAAACGTGAAGGGACACGTACAGCGCAAAAGCGTACTGGCTGATCTCGTCTGTGGACTGACAGACAGCCGACAGTTGAAGAGAGTCGTAATGTGTAATAGGTAGACATCTATCCACACCATCACATGGGAATTCCAAACTGCATCAGGATCCACTACAAATACTATGACAGTTAAGCGGGAGTTGGATTACATGGCCAAGAGACTACTCATAAGCCACACATCAAAGCAGACAACGCCAAACGATGCCTCCGTTGGCGTAAGGAGCGTAAACATTGGATTAATGAACAGTAGAAAAACGTTGTGTGGAGTGACGAATCGCGGTACACAATGTGTCGGTCAGATGGCAGCGTGTGTGCGTATGTCGAATGCCCGGTCAACGTCATCTGCCAGCATATGTAGTACCAACAGTAAAATTCGGCGGCGGTGGTGTTGTGGTGTGGTCGTGGTTTAGATGGAGGGAGCTTGCCTCCTTGTTGTTTTCCGTGGCACTGTCACAGCAAAGGCCTAAATTAATGTTTTAGTCGTCTGCTTGCTTCCCACTGTTGAAGGGCAATTCGGGGATTGCGATTGCAGCTTTCAACACCATCGAGCACCTGTTCATAATGCCCGGCATGTGGCGGAGTGTTTACACGACAATAACATCTCTTTAATGAACTGGGCTACACAAAATCCTGACTTGACTCCTATAGAACACCTATGGGATCTTTTGGGAAGCAACATCGCTAGCATGGAGAACGGGCAGCCGTTCTTCAAGAAACCTTTTTAGCAGCTGATTGAAGAGTGGAAGCTGTTATCAGAACTAAAGATGGGCCAACGCCATACGGAATTCCAAAATTATCGATGGAGGGCGCCACGAACTTGTAAGTCATTTTCAGCCAGGTGTTCGTGTACTTCTGATCACATAGTGTACACCAAGCTGCTGATTTCCAAGAAAGTGCACAGTAAAGTCATTAAACGAGACTGAGAAAAAATATGCCTTCTTCACTAATGTTTGAACATTGTCTCAATTAATAATTAATCAACAATTAAAAAATTCGGGCTACATGTAGGTCATAATAAAGGAGTATGGTGTGCTATACTTCAAACCTCTGTGTAGTGACACCTTGTCGTGAATTTCATATTACTACTATGAACTCTCTCTCTTCTGTCTCTATCCCACACACGCGTGGAGAGAGAGAGAGAGACAGATAGAGAGATAGAGAGATATTTTCATACATTCAAGAAACTGTTTTAAATTTGCAATTACTTTGTATCTGATGCGTTCTTAAAAATCAGATGATGAGGAGTTGGAATACATGTCACTAACAAGTCTGACTGAGATTTGGTTTTGGGTGGTGATGATTAATATTCCTGGTAACAATACACGTATTAATAGTTACAAGGAAGTATGTGAAGAATATGCCAATGATCATTTATTGAATGTGGCAAGTATTCTTAGTAACGGTACGAGATAAATCTGTACTTAATATTCTTTATTTCTAACGAAAATATGGGATTCACAGATAATTGTGCACTTAGTTGCAGTAACAGACAGATATTTCTATTACATATGACTTACTTCTTCTAGGATGCTACAGAAGTAAACAAAAAGGAATCTAGGACGCGAAGATATTTCACGAACGAAATCTTCGAATGTTGCGACCATATCCACCGATGAGCTCTGAAGAAAGGACATGTCCAGATTATTTTTCAGGCTATACAGATTACTTTACGTTGAAGCTCATTGTAAAGAAAACAAAGCTGACATATACTTTGCTGTACGATAAGTCTCTTGAAACAACTCCAGAAAAAGCAATGAGTTGGTTTTGTGCAGCAATGTGGCCTGCTTGTAGTATCGCACAATAAGGACGTATTGGTAAAAGCAGTGCGCAGAGGCTACATCTAGGTATAGGTATTTTCAGTTTAGAAACCCGCTTAAGAGCTGTATTTTATAACTACATACCTGAAAATGAGAGACGAAAAATCGACAGTGAAGCCGGCCGTGGTGGCCGAGCGGTTCTAGGCGCTTCAGTCCGGAACCGAGCGACTGCTACGGTTACAAGTTGGAATCCTGCCTCGGGCATGGATGTGTGTGATGTCCTTAGGTTAGTTATGTTTGAGTAGTTCTAAGTTCTAGGGGACTGATGACCTCAGCTGTTAAGTCCTACAGTGCTCAGAGCCATTTGAACCATTTCTCGACAGTGAAAAGTGCGTCCATTCCTGGGAAAAGTTAAGAGAAGGCTGTTTTCTACAACCTACATCTTTGCACATTACTTTTGATGAAATTATGGTTCCGCTTCAATGTTTCTATGATTTCAAATAATATGTCAAAAGCAAACAAAAAGAACCAGTTGGTAAGAAACTGTTTGTCATGGAGTAGTGTGTGATTTTGTTTGTGTAATGGCAAAAATGGTTCAAATGGCTCTGAGCACTATGCGACTCAACTTCTGAGGTCATCAGTCGCCTAGAACTTAGAACTAATTAAACCTAACTAACCTAAGGACATCACACACATCCATGCCCGAGGCAGGATTCGAACCTGCGACCGTAGCGGTCACGCGGTTCCAGACTGAAGCGCCTTTAACCGCACGGCCACACCGGCCGGCTGTAATGGCAAAACATGATTTTTTGAAGAGTTGCTTATAGGTGACATGAGCAATGCTGTTGTCTTGTTGATCACAAGACCACATAATTTATCACAATAGACGGTTTTCTTCTAGGAGACTTTCCCATTTGGTGTTTGAGAATGGCTGTGGGTCTTCAGGAACCACTATGAAGAACCGCATTCACAAGCAGGTCCGGCTAAAGTCAGATAATGATCTGCAGAAACAGGGATGAGGGTCGAGTGCGATGTATGTAGTAAATGATCAAAACTTGTCAATTACATCATAGATGGACAACAAGAGCGTCCTGATGTTTTCTACTGCACAAGGTATTGAACCAAGTGACACAAGCAGAAGGTGGTCCAGCAAAGGAAGAAAATACAGCATATATATATATATATATATATGTTTTAGAGCCCCATTGTAATTAGACACTGGACTCGCATTCGGGAGGACGACGGTTCAATCCCGCGTCCGGCCATCCTGATTTAGGTTTTCCGTGATTTCCCTAAATCACTCCAGGCAAATGTCGGGATGGTTCCTCTGAAAGGGCACGGCCGACTTCCTTCCCCATCCTTCCCTAATCCGATGAGACCGATGACTACGCTGTCTGGTCTCCTTCCCCAAAACAACCAAGCAACCAACCCATTGTAATTAAAAATTATATTCTCAACGATGGTGATGTGGATACGATATATATAATGATTTCCCGTTGCCCAGCGCGTGCAAGAGCTAAGAAATGTGCAATAAGAGCTATATACAACTTTCAGATGTTGCTATTAGTAGTTTTTGGCTTCAATAGAAAGAAAACCATAAAAAAAATCAACCCTCCACTACAGACGATTTTGTAACAGAGAGCTTTTATGATGATGCTTTGGACTACAGCTTCTGTACAGATACAACAGTCTAGGTAATGAAGAGTAAAGAAGTAAAGAACAGTAGCCTGGTCCACCTAAAAGAAATAAACCAATATTGCTACAAACTCCAGAAACCCGAAAAAGGTAGGGCACACGTCCCAGATAACAGACATAGAAACTTTCCAAAACTGACATAGAATAGATTGTAAACAGCTTTCTATAGCTATCTGTGTAATTTGTAAAACATTCTTACGCTTAAAAGCAAAGCGATACTGCTCTGCTGCCTTTCATAACAGTTAACATGTGTGTTTGTTGATCTTTTGCTCTGAACTCTGTGACGTAAGTGGTTAGTCACGCGTCAATAAGCGACGATAAATGAATTCATTGCTGTTGCATTATTCTAATCTGTTGTGGCGTAACAAGACAGCTACGCCACACTGAAGTAGCCGAAAGGCACGCGTAATCTCACTTACCCTAGAGAGGGGTCTGCAACAGGATACGTAATAAATGGTAACAAGAAAAGTACGTAGCTGCTATATACTTAACTTTTAATCCATTATTTGTGTACAGCATTCCTTGAGGATACAAGTGAGACTCTATCTTAAAATGGTTAATGGCGCCTTGCTAGGTCGTAGCCATGGACTTAGCTGAAGGCTATTCTAACTATCTCTCGGCAAATGAGAGAAAGGCTTCGTCAGTGTAGTCGCTAGCAAAGTCGTCGTACAACTGGGGCGAGTGCTATTCCGTATCTCGAGACCTGCCTTGTGCTGGCGCTCGGTCTTCGATCACACAGTGGCGACACGCGGGTCAGACATGTACTAAATGGACCACGGCCGATTTAAGCTACCACCTAGCAAGTGTGGTGTCTGGCGGTGACACCACATTCCTCCCCCGCAAATCGGCGAACGGTCGTGTTATAAGGCTGTGCCACCCGCACCCGGCCATTCGGTCCGAGGGGAGCTAGGAAACGCCTGAAAACCTAGTCCAGGGTGCACGTTACATACGGTGTATGCGCCCGTAAAGAGACAGGAGGGGCCGAAGGGTCGACCTCCATTGCGTCGGGGTATCCGACGCGCGAAGACGTCATGTGGTCCGGAGCGGGCAAGAGTTCCACGGCGGAGGACAGCTGGTCACGGGAAGCAATCGGCGGCGCGTGACCCAGGGAGGCGCTTGGCGGCTGCAGCGAAGCGTCCACTGCGAGCGGCGCCGGCGGGAGAACAGGCTGCGGCGGCGGCGGCTGCGGCGGCGTGTCGCCATGGGGCAAAATAGAAGGCATCGTCGGTAACACCTGGGGATGAGGCGAGCCAGTAGATGGGTCCCCAGGGCGCTGACCGGACGGCACCGTCGCTGAACGCAGACGGGGAGCGGCAGAACCCGTGCGACGACAGAGGCGCAGCTGATTGAGATGCCGACGCACCTCACCAGCGGCCCCCAAAACCAAATACATCGCGCGGCCGAGGCAGCGAAGAATGCGCCCTGCGAGCCAACGCCGTGCACCTCGATTGTTGCGATAGAATACAACGTCGCCTGGAGCAAAAGCAGAAGTCTGCCGCTGCACAGGAACCGGATGCGGCGGGTGCGGCAAAGACATCAAGGTTCGATGAGGACGACCGTGGAGCAACTCAGCCGGCGAGCGACCATCTCGGGGCTGAGAGCGATACGATGACAAAAAGAGCAACAACGCGTCCTCCCGAGAATGCGACTCTTTCAACTTCAACACCTGTGACTTGAAAGTCCGGACCAATCGTTCAGCGGCACCGTTTGACTGAGGCGAAAACGGCGCGGAAGTCAGATGTTGAATACCATTGGCCTGGCAGAATGACTGAAATTCTGCGGACATGAATTGTGGTCCATTGTCGGAAACAATAGTCTGCGGAAGACCTTCAATGCAAAAGATAGCGGACAACGCTTGGATGGTGGCAGTTGACGTCGTGGAAGACATCCGGACAACAAAAGGAAAATTACTGAAGGCATCTACCAGAACCAACCATCGAGCATTCCAGAATGGACCAGCAAAATCGATATGCAAGCGTTGCCAAGGGGAAGTGGCTTTTTTGGCCATGCAAAGACTTTCCGCGGCGGCGCGGATTGTGGTTCGGCACACGCCATGCAAGAAGAACACATATTCGTAATCGCAGCATCGATTCCGAACCAAGTACAGTGCTGACGAGCAAGTTGTTTCGTTCGCACTATACCCCAATGTCCTTGGTGAAGAAGCCGTAAGACAGAGGACTGTAACGAACGTGGGACCACGACTCTGGACTGATCATTATCAGAACGCAACAGCAAAACACCACGTCGAACAAAAAGTCTCTCCTTATGAGCAAAAAATCGGCGAACAAACGGATCCTCGATCCGAGACTTTGACAAAGGCCATTGCGTAGCAACAAAACGCAAAACGGTAGCAAGGACAGGGTCAGCAGCGGTGGCTGTAGCTACACGACGAAAATCAATCGGAAACGATTCGACCACTTCATCGGTTTCCGAATCAATGAACATGCAAGCAAGTTCGGAGGAAACGAATGCTCTATCCTCAGCAACAGGCAAACGGGACAACGCATCGGCGTTTCCGTGCTTAGCAGTGGACCGATACAAGATATCGTAGCGGTACTGCGAGAGGAAAATAGACCAGCGAATGAATTTCTGCGCTGTACGCGGAGGTACAGGCTTGTTCGGATGAAAAAGCGACGTCAAAGGTTTGTGGTCTGTGATGATGGTAAAGTGACGACCATACAAGCAATCATGGAACTTAGTAACACCAAAGACGAGAGCCAAAGCTTCTTTCTCTATCTGGGAATAATTTCTTTGCGCAGATGAAAGCAATTTGGACGCAAAGGCAATAGGGCGATCATGCGATCCATCTTTGTGCGCAAACACAGCACCGATCCCGAAATCCGATGCATCTACCATCAACAAAAGAGGTTTCTGGGGATCGAATGGCGTAAGGCAAGTATTTGAAAGCAACGCCGATTTCAACTGGCGAAAGGGGCGTTCGCATTCCGTCATCCAGACGAACGGAACACCCTTACGGCGTAAGCTATGAAGCGGAGCTGAAATGGAAGAGGCATTGCGCAGAAAGCGATGATAATAGTTAATTTTACCCAACACACTCTGTAGCTGCTTCACATTCTGTGGCGAAGGTAAGTCTTGTATGGCACGGAGGTGCTCTGGACTCGGATGTATGCCTTGGGCATTGATGACATGACCCAGGTATGGTAAGTCACGAGCAAAGAACACACATTTGTCCTTCCGCAAGCGAAGACCATTTTGTCGCAATATCTGAAATAATGTTCGTAGGTGTGCTAAATGCTCGTCTGCTGTCTGTCCGGAGATCACAATATCGTCCAGATAGTTCGCAGCATTAGGGACCGACGCACAAACAGTTTGTAAATATTGCTGAAACAATGCAGGGGCGGATGCACACCCGAATGGCAGTCTTTTGAATCGGTACAAACCAAGATGCGTGTTAACCACCAAGACGCACTGGGATTCGGCGTCCACTGGGATTTGCAAGTGCGCATCTGCTAGGTCCAACTTCAAAAAGTATTTGCCCGGGCACAGTTTATCAAAAAGATCTTCCGGGCGGGGTAAGGGAAAAGTTGCAATCACGAGTTGTGGATTCACTGTTGCCTTGAAGTCCACACAAAGTCTCAGTTTTCTGGATGGTTTTGGCAAAATTACTAAGGGTGAGGCCCAGAGAGAAGCTTGCACACGTTCAATTACACCTTGTGATTCTAAATCGTTTAATGTTCTTGCGACCTCATCACACAGTGCATGAGGAACATTGCGCGCTCTGAAAAATTTCGGTTGTGCGTTGACTTTCAGTTCCAAATGTGCTTCATAGTTCTTAGCGCAACCAAGGGCCAGTGCAAAAATGTCTGCAAATGCTTCACACAGACGAGAAACACTGTCTGAAGGCACAGTCTGATTCACTGATAGGACCTGATTTACGATAGACATGTTAAACAATTGAAATAAATCTAAACCAAACAAGTTCACTGCAGTAGAAGAACGAAGAACGTAAAATGACACAAGTTTTGTTTGTCCCTTGTATGTTGCAAGAAGAGTGCACTGTCCTAATACAGGGATCTGCTGTCCGGAATTTGTAGTGAGCTTAACAGTTGCGGCATGCAACGGAGGTTTGCCGAGTTGTTTGTATGTGTCGTGATTCAGCAATGAAACTGCAGCTCCGGTATCGAGCTGGAATGGTATGACCTTGCCATTAAAGTCCAAATCTACAAAAAGTTTATTGTCCTGCTGACGACAAGAGCAACTGTTTTGTGCAATTTGAACAGACACTGGTACAGAATCACTTGCTAATTGATGTGATTTCCAGCGACGTCGACACACACTTTGTGTGGGACGAACACAGTCACTGTTAGAGACAGTGGCACTGGACGAAGCGGAATTAACTACATGAATGTCCATGGGCAAAGGTTCACGAGCCTGAGTATTCTTGGTTCGATTCCGGCGCGAAGCAAAGGGCCTGGAATGGTTGTTACTGTCTGATCTGAGCTTTTTCTGGCAAACACTTTGAACATGTCCTTTCCTATTACAGAAAAAGCAAATAGCTTGGCGTGACGGGCAATTTTCACGCGAATGTCTAGTTGCACACCGCGGGCATGATTTCACTGCATTTGTGTGCTGGCGCGGCACACCTGGTTTAGAGCGTGGCGGCAGCTGCGTGGACGTGCGCGTGGGCAGTTGACCGGGCCGCGCAGCGCGCCCGGCGGGCCGGTTAATGTTACACACGGCTGGCGAAGGTTCAAATGATTCCTGAGCAAAGTCAAGTGTGTCTTGCCTATCCAATATGTCTATCACTTGCTGAAGGGAGGGATTAACTAGTTTCAAAATTTGCTCCCGTATACGAACATCAGAAACGTTCTGTGCAATTGCATCACGGACCATTGTATCTGAATAAGGGAGTCCAAATTCACACTCAAAAGCACAATCCCTTGTAAGGCCTTGCAATGTTGCAACCCACTCCCTATTAGTTTGACAGGCCGTACGTTTTGTACGAAAGAACGTATACCTTTTTGCAACGACATTAACTGTTTCTTTGAAATAGGCGTCCAATGCCGACAAAATTTCTTCGTAGGACAGAGTTGCTACGTCGCATCGGGGAAATAATTTCACTATCACATGGTACGTTTGCACCCCTACACACGCCAATAAATGAGGCTGCCGCTCGTTACCTTGAATTCTGTAGGCGGCGAGATGAAATCCAAACTGGCGTGACCACTCAGTCCATGTCTCTTGGGTTGGGTCAAACTTGCGAAACAGCGGTGCAACTGCATGTTGTGGCTGCGGCAGCGGTGATGCGGCGGCTGCCGCATCGTGTTGCAGTGCACGTTGACCCTGGACGAGCTGTCTGAGGGCATCCAATAACGCCTGCGTCTGCTGATTCGGCAAGCGATAAAATTCGGACAGTACATCTGGCGAAGCCATGACACAAGTAAATTTAGCAATTAGAAAGAACAAGACCCTTTCCGTTGACTCGTCGCCAACTTTTGTGGCGTAACAAGACAGCTACGCCACACTGAAGTAGCCGAAAGGCACGCGTAATCTCACTTAGACTAGAGAGAGGTCTGCAACAGAATACGTAATAAATGGTAACAAGAAAAGTACGTAGCTTCTATATACTTAACTTTTAATCCATTATTTGTGTACAGCATTCCTTGAGGATACAAGTGAGACTCTATCTTAAAATGGTTAATGGCGCCTTGCTAGGTCGTAGCCATGGACTTAGCTGAAGGCTATTCTAACTATCTCTCGGCAAATGAGAGAAAGGCTTCGTCAGTGTAGTCGCTAGCAAAGTCGTCGTACAACTGGGGCGAGTGCTATTCCGCATTTCGAGACCTGCCTTGTGGTGGCGCTCGGTCTGCGATCACACAGTGGCGACACGCGGGTCAGACATGTACTAAATGGACCGCGGCCGATTTCAGCTACCACCTAGCAAGTGTGGTGTCTGGCGGTGACACCACATAAACCATCTGGATGGAGGAAAACGGCTTGTAATGTCCGGAGCAGGAGTTTGTTAAACTCCCCATTGAAGCGTCGTGGTGAGAAAGGACAGCTGCAAGCATTAGGCGTTGTGTGGTCGAGGAGCGGAATTTCGCGACGTTTGTTCGAATTTCTAAGGCCGCAGCAGGGACAGGTGCTCCCAGGCCGGCGTACAACAAAACACCTTTTCAGAGCTGTGCGTCATACTAGCGGTCTGTGCGGAGGGGGAGGGGAAGGGTAGCCATTAATGCCCAGATACTTTCCTAGAAGCGTATGCAGATAATGAGCCACCGCCATTTTACCGTACACAGCGTGGGAAACGAGGTACGTGAGATCCCTTCCAGCGCCACCTTCTAGCCAGTTTACGTAAATACAACATGGGCTTGTGGAGAAAATTATGCGGGCCTTCCCAGCATTTTAGAGAGTGTGAAGAACTTGGTTGACACGATGGCAAAACTTGCTAATCTTCCCCTCCAACCGGTGACGTAAAGGAGTGGACGGAAGACAGACAGGTAGAAACACTTGTTCATATTTCGGGACCGCAGAGGCGGCGTTCCGTCGCAGAACTATTGACAGGTGTCCACTTCAGCCTGGCGCTTCTTTCGCGGTTTTTTAATTATTTTTTTTTAATTTTTTAATTTTTTAATTTTTTTTTTTGAGAAAGTTCGCGTGTAGGTTTGAACTGCTTTTCCTATGGGTAGCTCGTAATTGTGTTTTCATACGCAAGGAGAAATTGCCCTTTATAGTAGTATTTTGTGCTGTGATCTTGAATGAATATTCTCCTGTACTGATGCATTTGGATCATTCTCAGATCTTGACAAGTTATGTATTTGTTGAGTAGCAGTCTTCCACACAGCACTCAGGCGGCTTCGTCAATTACACAGGGCTTTCAAATTACACAGGAAATTTGTCTCACTATCGACTAATGTAAATCTGTTTGTAATTCCATGTTCAGTAATTATTATCCTCGACGTAGTGAAATGTCACTGTAGTTTATCTTGATCTTGGGATCAGTTTTTTATGGTCAATTACTTAATGATTAATTTCAATGGATATTACGGTTATTTGCCCTACAACTATCTGATGAGGCGATACTTTTTTTCTAATAAGTATCATCAGTCGGTTCTGTATAACTGAACAGAGCACTCGCTGCGTAGCGACCTGGTGTAAAACAGGTGCAATTATTAGATAGATTTTTGATTAACCGGGAACTTTAATTGTTTAATTTATGCTTTTTCATGCATTTTTGGGTGTATTTGCGCTTATTAAACGTCATCTATATCTGCATCGAGAAGTGTGAAAGGTCATTTTTGCCACTGCCATTCTGTGGTGTAAGCCTACAAGGCGTAGTAGAGTCGTGTAGAGCCAATCGCGTTTTGAGTTGTGGCAGACAGTCTGTTCACTGCTGCTGAATCTGAGTTGACTCACGCGAACCCGAACGACATTACGATTCTGCACTTTTTGAATCGATGTAAAATAATAAAAAAACTACGATATTACTTCTAGATACGTTGAAAATTATTTATGCTGTTATGAACGAAAAACATAGCTTGGAATTGCGTAAACGTAGGCTTCCGCGCAGTTGTCACAGTCAATAAAATTCTTCTGGGTTTGAGGCCGCATTGTCAACTATAGTTTATAGTTGACAATGCGGCCTCAAACCGAGAAGAATTTCACAGACCATAGCTTTGAATTCCTTCGGATCTAAAGTGAAGTGTATTATACCTGCATATATCCACAAACAGGGTTTTTTAAAATTATTGTTACATCCAGTGAATTGTTTCCATATGTTTCACACATGTTCCTTTTAAATTATAAAAAGAAAGGTCTCAGAACTCAGGAAGCTCTATGGAGAGAACATGCGGAATGTCGCTCATGACTTTTCTGTTCAGCCAGAGCCGGCCGGAGAGGCCGAGCGAGCGGTTCTAGGCGCTACAGTCTGCAACCGCGCGACCGCTACGGTCGCAGGTTCGAATCCTGCCTCGGGCATGGATGTGTGTGATGTCCTGAGGTTAGTTAGGTTTAAGTAGTTCTAATTTCTAGGGGACTGATGACCTTAGAAGTTAAGTCCCATAGCGCTCAGAGCCATTTGAACCATTTTTGTTCAGCCAGAGACAGACTTATTTTCAGTGTCTCGTCAGAATATTACTTCATGTAGACAATTAGAGAACCAACTCGTGAAGGCATCGTCGTAGACCTCCTAGCAACAAACATATATGAACTTATCGATTCTTTTAACGTTGAGAAGGTATCTGAGTAGTCCACATCAAACAATCTGTGCTGAGGAGGGATATATGGAGCACAAATGAAAAAAATTTAAACGCATCATTCAGTGTGCCTTAGACAGGTATGTTCCCAACAACAAGGAATGGCGAAGATGTACTTTGGTTTACTTTGGTTTCATAGGCACGTTAGAAAACTGCTATGCAAACAAACAGAGCTTCATAACATATTTACCAAGTCAAAACTTGGCTGACAAACAAAAGATAAAGGAAGCGAAAATATAGATAAGGAGAGCAATGAGAGAAGCCTTCAATGACTTTAAATTAAAAACCTTAAGATGTATTCGTCTTATGTAAAACCACAAAGCGTTTCGAAATCATCTGTTCAGTCACTCTGTGACCACAGTGGCAACTAAACGAAAGATAATAGACAAGGCCGAAATACTGAATTCCTTCTTCCGAAATTGTTTCACCGTGGAAGATGGTAATACAGTTCCTTCTTTCAGTTATCGTCCGAACGTCGAATAGCGGTTGCTGAGAGAACCGATAGCGGCATAGAAATGCAATTACAATCGCTTTGTAGTGGAAGATCATAAGGGCCAGGTGAGGTACCTGTGAGTTACTACAAACATTATACGAAACAACTTACTCTCATGCTTGCAACATTTTATCGTAATTTAGTGTAGCAAAAAAAAAGAGCAGGAAAGAGGCACTTACTTTTGGGCCTATATCGTTGACATCGATCTATTCTTGAATAATGAAATATGTTTCATGCTAAAGGATTATGACATTTTCGGGGAAGGAAAATATACTCTACAAAAATCAAGATGGATTCCGCTAACAGAGATCTTCCGAGAGATAGCTCTAATCCTCAACGGGATGCATAGCGTTGTAGAGAAAGCCCTCAGATTGATTTCGTGTTCCATGACTTCAGGGAAGTATTTGTCACCGTGCCGCATTGCCGTTTATTATTACCATTCTGCTCATAACGGAACAAAATCGACGGCTGTAAAGGTAACTTTCGAAGTACCTCAAGGAATTTTGATAGGACTGTTACAAATGTTATTTTTGAAATCATTCGAAGTTGTTGGAGACTATTTGCAAACGATGCGGTTGTCAGTCAGAAAGTAACAACGCCAAAAAAACAGTATCTATTTGCAGAAGGACCGGCAGAGGATTGATGAATCTGGCAGCTGACCCTCAACATAAATAAGTATGACATACTATTCACACATGGGAAAAGAAATCATCTACTGTACCACTACAACATTCGTGACAAATTGCCGGAATCAGTAACTGTTCTAGGAGTAATATGACTCGCTGTAAATTATCTACGAATAATTATCCATAGTGACCTTAAGCAGAATGACCACAGAAAACAAATACTACTAAAAGCAAATGGCGTACTGAGATTAATAGGAAGAATCATTAGGAGATATTACTCATCCACGAAAAGAGATGTTATTCATCCACGAAGGAAGTGACTTACAAGGCGCTTGTCCTATCGATTCTTCCGTACTGTTCATCAATCTGCAACTCTTACCAAGGAGTATCGTTAGATGAGGCAGTGAAGTTCCAGAGAAGAGTGGCACATATCGTAGCGGAATCGTTCAGTCGACGCGAAAGCATTACATAAACTCCAGGACAGAGGCTACCAGGGACATGTCGTCCATCACTGAGAGTTTTACTTTTGCGATTTAGGGAGAGTGCTTTCCAGTAACAGCCGGACAACTTAGTAACTCATTCCACATACAACTCGCGAAATGAACACTACGAGAGAATTCGAGAATTGAGAGCTAACACAAAGGCTTAATGACAATCATTCTTCCCATGCGCTATTCACAATTGCAACAGGGAAGGGGGAATCAGTTACTCGGAGCGGTTCTCGGTGCTTCAGTCTGGAACCGCGCGACCGCTACGGTCGCAGGTTCGAATCCTATGTGTGTGATGTCCTTGGGTTAGTTAGATTTAAATTTAGTTAGGTTTAAGTAGTTCTAAGTTCTAGGGGACTGATGACCTCAGATGTAAAGTCCCATAACGCGTAGAGCCATTTTAACCATTTTGAATCAGTTACTGACACCAGACGTAACCATCGCGAAGTTTTGATGTAGACATAAAGCCGTTTCTGGTAGGTATGATAGCAGAAATCAAGCTAAATGCGGGATGAAGAGTGGGACCATAAGAGTGCATTCTAAATATAACATATATGCTCGGGAACTTCAGTTGCACTACCTGAAACAAAGGACACGTTAATCCCGTGAAACCATGTTGGGTAAATTTAAAGAAATAGTTTTCGAACGGGAGTGTGTGGCAGATCTGCTGACACCGACTAATATCTCCGCTGGGGCCAAGAGGAAAAGGGTGATCCAGGCAAGCACAGAAGTACACTCCAGGAAATTGAAATAAGAACACCGTGAATTCATTGTCCCAGGAGGGGGAAACTTTATTGACACATTCCTGGGGTCAGATACATCACATGATCACACTGACAGAACCACAGGCACATAGACACAGGCAACAGAGCATGCACAATGTCGGCACTAGTACAGTGTATATCCACCTTTCGCAGCAATGCAGGCTGCTATTATCCCATGGAGACGATCGTAGAGATGCTGGATGTAGTCCTGTGGAACGGCTTGCCATGCCATTTCCACCTGGCACCTCAGTTGGACCAGCGTTCGTGCTGGACGTGCAGACCGCGTGAGACGACGCTTCATCCAGTCCCAAACATGCTCAATGGGGGACAGATCCGGAGATCTTGCTGGCCAGGGTAGTTGACTTACACCTTCTAGGGCACGTTGGGTGGCACGGGATACATGCGGACGTGCATTGTCCTGTTGGAATAGCAAGTTCCCTTGCCGGTGTAGGAATGGTAGAACGATGGATTCGATGACGGTTTGGATGTTCCGTGCACTATTCAGTGTCCCCTCGACGATCACCAGTGGTGTACGGCCAGTGTAGGAGATCGCTCCCCACACCATGATGCTGGGTGTTGGCCCTGTGTGCCTCGGTCGTATGCAGTCCTGATTGTGGCGCTCACCTGCACGTCGCCAAACACGCATACGACCATCATTGGCACCAAGGCAGAAGCGACTCTCATCGCTGAAGACGACACGTCTCCATTCGTCCCTCCATTCACGCCTGTCGCGACACCACTGGAGGCGGGCTGCACGATGTTGGGGCGTGAGCGGAAGACGGCCTAACGGTGTGCGGGACCGTAGCCCAGCTTCATGGAGACGGCTGCGAATGGTCCTCGCCGATACCCCAGGAGCAACAGTGTCCCTAATTTGCTGGGAAGTGGCGGTGCGGTCCCCTACGGCACTGCGTAGGATCCTACGGTCTTGGCGTGCATCCGTGCGTCGCTGCGGTCCGGTCCCAGGTCGACGGGCACGTGCACCTTCCGCCGACCACTGGCGACAACATCGATGTACTGTGGAGACCTCACGCCCCACGTGTTGAGCAATTCGGCGGTACGTCCACCCGGCCTCCCGCATGCCCACTATACGCCCTCTCTCAAAGTCCGTCAACTGCACATACGGTTCACGTCCACGCTGTCGCGGCATGCTACCAGTGTTAAAGACTGCGATGGAGCTCCGTATGCCACGGCAAACTGGCTGACACTGACGGTGGGGGTGCACAAATGCTGCGCAGCTAGCGCCATTCGACGGCCAACACCGCGGTTCCTGGTGTGTCCGCTGTGCCGTGCGTGTGATCATTGCTTGTACAGCCCTCTCGCGGTGTCCGGAGCAAGTATGGTGGGTCTGACACACCGGTGTCAATGTGTTCTTTTTTCCATTTCCAGGAGTGTATAAAGACAGCGATTTCGCCTTCACTGAATACGCCAATGGAACAGACTAGAAATTCGCTAATACTGGTAAGTAATTTCCCCCACCAGACCTGCGACTGATGACCACAGATCTTAAGTCCCATAGTACTCAGAGCCATTTGAACCATTTTGAACCACCAGACCTGCAAGGACTCAGTAGGTTTATACATGCAGATGTGGGTATAGATATGTGTGCAGTGTAGATCAGTTAAATTTTAATTAAATATCACATTATATGACATTGAGAAAACATTTTTATTTCAGTAATATGCGTGAAGCTGCGTCTATGTGTGGATCGTATCGTAAAATCTTTGGAATTTCGATAATGTTTGCTTTTGATGGAAAATTTTATATCATAAAACACTAACAACGACAGTCAGTTAAGTCCAGAGAGTAATCCACTTGCTCTTGTTTCATACCAAAACCGAAATTTTTTGTGCCTAAAATTTATTAAATTCTAATGTGTGTGTGGAGAAATCGTCTACACTGTCATCGCTTTACTTTTTGATGAGGTTGTACGTGATTTCGTATTTGCAGCTGCAGTACACCAACTGGATACTCTGACACGATTGTAGCTAAAAACTTAGCCGGTATAAACGACAAAAATATAGCCTTGCTCTCATATGAAGCTGCAGAAGCTGGCCGCTGTGGCCGAGCGGTTCTAGGCGCTTCAGTGCCGAACCGCGCTGCTGCTACGGTAGCAGGTTCGAATGCTGCTTCGGGCATGGATATGTGTGATGTCCTTAGTTAGGTTTGCTACGTTTAAGTAGTTCTAACTCTAGGGAGACTGATGACCTCATATGCTGAGTCCCATTGTGCTTAGAGGCATTTTTGAAACTGCGGATAGGCACAGTGTTAATATATACGTTCGAAGAGAATTAAATTCTTATGGTCATAATAGGGTCGTGTCACAAAATTTCTGTCAAATTGTTAAGAAACCTTTAGTAAATTTGCCTGGCAGATGATGCAAGAGTATTTAAAGTATTTGTCACCAATGGACATCACCGCCCAGCCACAAAAATGAAATTCAGCTCCTCTCAACAAAATGGTGCAAAGCAGTGTGCTCTATAGAACCCAATAGGAGTGGCACAGCCCTATTTGAAATTTTTGGCACTTTACCTAAAGCACATTTTATTCAATCATCCACACCGTTTCCCAACTCAGCTGGCGCTCGTGGTCTAACGCTTTCATTGTCCATGGTACACTACGCTCCTAACACACCACACAGTCACCACCAAAACGCTGTTACGCAATACGCCAAAACTTGTAATCTTTAAAGATAGTTGGGATTTGGCAGGAATATGTACAGCTACATTCTGTTTCTGGTAACCCCTCAGAGTTTAGTGCCAGTTACTAAAAGCAGCATGACATGATGTTCTAGCGACCCACTTGTCCACCATATTCAGGAGGAACGCTGCTGCTGCTGGGTTCCGCTGAAAACTGTTTGCACGGCTGGAGGAGCCGTCGAATTGTGGACGGCCTCCATACGGTGGATGGCGCGTGCCGCCCCTGAAGCCGTCCAAACCAGGACCGTGTTGTCTAACATCAGTGTTGAGCGGGCCGACTTCAACGTGCTGCTGAACGCTCAGAAACGAAGCGGCTTGTGCATACGGTACGTGGGCCCCAACGTGGCATTGGCGATCGCAGCGCACTCCAGCGCCAGTTCACTGTGTCTGACTATTAAATCACACTGCTTACGAAATGGACGGGTGTAAAATTCCAGTATTAGCTGTAATAAAAGACACTTTTCTTCCTTGTCCATTTTGTGCGTTGTTCTGCCTGTTCCATACACAAATAAAAACTTCAGTATCCTTAAAACATTATGATGCAAAAAGGACATTGGCTTATAAAATTCCATTACAAACAGTGCGATACGAATTTACTATAGTTCTCCGCAAAAGATAAAAATTATTTCATCATTCTAACTTTTGACTTTATCCCTGATCATTCGATCACTTTTCCTACTTAGTAGCAGAATCTCTTTAT
Organism: Schistocerca serialis cubense; assembly: GCF_023864345.2. Classification (NCBI taxonomy): domain Eukaryota; kingdom Metazoa; phylum Arthropoda; class Insecta; order Orthoptera; family Acrididae; genus Schistocerca; species Schistocerca serialis. Next base: position 153,665,701 of record NC_064643.1, read on the forward strand.
GTGAGTTACAAAACTTAAAAGAAAAAAGGATAAAATGTATTACAGGAAGTATTTCAAGCTCTCTTGTAGAGAAAACCAATCGAACATACTCACCCCTCAAGAAGAGCACACTTCTATTTAAATAAGGTCGAATATTGTAATATATACTTATATTACACTAGTAAGAAAGTATCAGAATCTATTAAAATGCGAATGTCAGAAAAAAATTTTTGACGTGGTTGGACCCGAATCACCACCAAATCACGCAATTCGTTGTGAACCTCTTATGCTGCTCACTGGGTTAAACTGCTGGCAAATACATGACGTCTAATCCTAGCATGTTGCCATTTGCCATTAGCCATTTGCCACTTGCTGTTTGCTAAAAGCTTTGCCCGCAGCTATGTTATTAACTGAAATTTAATTATAACAAATTGGCGATCGCAGCGCACTCCAGCGCCAGTTCACTGTGTCTGGCTATTAAATCACACTGCTTACGAAATGGACGGGTGTTGGATCTTCATATTGCATACTCTCATAACCAAGTTACAACAACTCTTTTGCCACGAATATGGTATTCCTCATTATTTTATTGCAACTAATAGCTCAATTAACGACGGGTTTTCAAGTGATTTTCAATTTTCTGGTGCTCAGAAACGGCATATATATGTATTGGCTTGAACTGAGTGCCGTTATGGCACTGCACATCTCTGTACAAAAGGGAAATGGCGTGCGTGTAACGTAGATGGCATCCTACTATCTCATTGGTCAATGTTCAGACGCATGTTCAGAATATCTGACATGCTGTACAGGGTGTACATCAAGTCCTGGAACACTTTCAATTACTTATTGCACAAGAACTAATCATTGTATAGATGTCATACATATTGCATTTTGAAGAGAAACTTTGAAAGGTTTCTTTTTTACAAACATACGATATGCGAACCGTGAGTAACGCGGCAGACGTCAATACGATAATCGAATTCTTGCCGTATCCATCGCATCTTATCGTCGACTGTGGCAGTCGCTTCTCGTATTCTCTTCCGGAGATCTGCTACATCACGTGGTAGAGGCTGTACATACATCAGATCTTTAACCTGTCCCCACAGAAAAAAGTCACATGGAGTGACTTCTGCTGATCGGGGAGGCCATTTCATGAAACATCTGTCCCCTTCTGTAGCAGGGCCGACCCATCGATTCGGCAGCCCCGTGTTCAGGTACACAGGAACTTCACGATGAAAATGGGGCGGAACCCCATTCTGCTGAAAGATGAACGCAGAGTCCGATTGCATTTGAGGAATCAGCCATTGTTGCGCATGTGCCAGTAGGAATATCCAGTGACAGCGAAGAAGAATGGCCTGTACAGTTTTCGACGTGACAAGGCACAAAAACCATTTGTCTTTGGGGAATCACGGTCAAATTCAGTGCATTCGTGTGGACGATTTGTATCCCAGATTCGACAATTATGGCTGTTCACTTTCCCATTAATGTCAAAAGTGGCTTCGTCACCAAAAATTAAGCGATCAACAGTGCCATCCCCATCATCATTTAATTGTTGCAAAACTCAAAACGCTTGTCTTTGTCGTCGTCATTGAGCGTCTGAACTACCTCAGATTTGAAGGGTTTCACGGACAGTTTCTGTCGCAGGGCTTCCCACACTGTCACTGGAGCCATTTCGAGTTCACGAGATGCACGACGCACCGATTTCTTTGGACTCCTTACGAATGTCACTCGTACACGCTCCACATTCACTTCACTCAGGCTGGGATGTCCGCTCCTCTTTGCCGGGCACAAGCGACCCGTCGTAACGAATTTGTTGTGCCAGTGGCAAACGGCCTTCGGTGGCTTGTTACCGTACTTGGTTCTAAACATCCGCTGTACAGCTGTAGCACATTTATTTTTGTCGAACTCCTACACACCGAAAGCTCGCTCCGCACCTGAACTCGCCTTGTTGTAAGTAGCCTGTTTATATGTTTGTAAGTTAGCAGCGCTAAAGACTGCATTAATATCACTGACAGCGCTCTGCGCCGTCGCTAAAATACTCTGTGGTTGTAGGGACTGTGTAACATTATGTGATTGCCTTATCATTTTAAATCATTCACTAATCGAGCAGTCGCTCGGCAACAGCTACAGTTAACAAATAATGTTGCGAGAATGTAAAAGGTGAACGACCTGTGACGTAACTAGTTTATTGTCGAAGCGCCGTCAGAGATGCTGTGAGTTATTGACTTTGAAAATCGCGGCGCGAAAAACGGACAGAAGAAGAAGACATTTTTACACATTTTTTTTTGATGTACGAGATATTCTCGATGAACAGTTACTCATTCTTCTCTTGTCTCCTGTAACTTGTGGCGGACGCGCATGTCTTGCCGCCGTATTATTATTGTTAAAAATAATATTGTTCTAGTGTAAAGTAACTGTGTAATACTAAAAGTGCCTAGCAGTAGATTTATTGTGCGACGTGTATGTGAAAACGTCAAAGGAATTGTTTTCATTACGAGAAGTGCCAGTCAAAACGGCATCCATGTTAAATCCTTCATTGCAGTGTAAGTTCGTCTATTAATTGCCATAAATTCAGACTTAAATGGAACTGGTGTATGGACTATTTATTTAATATAGAATCTATGTCTCACTCCTTCATGAAGTTATTTAATTTTCTTTATGTTTCTGCCAAATAGAGAGTTCACAGTCACGAATTCTTTCGTCGAAATCGCCCGCATCTCGTGGTCGTGCGGTAGCGTTCTCGCTTCCCACGCCCGGGTTCCCGGGTTCGATTCCCGGCGGGGTCAGGGATTTTCTCTGCCTCGTGATGGCTGGGTGTTGTGTGATGTCCTTAGGTTAGTTAGGTTTAAGTAGTTCTAAGTTCTAGGGGACTGATGACCATAGATGTTAAGTCCCATAGTGCTCAGAGCCATTTGAACCATTTCGTCGAAATCGGACGGAAGTTGTATGCGGCGAAATATTTTCTCCGCGCCATATTCTATTGGTAAATGCATGATAAATTACGGTCCCTTAGGAAATTCATGTTGAGCTATCCAAAAAATAATTATATTTTGAATAGGCATTTACTCTCTTCCGCAATGCAACTTCCGACTGATCAGACGATCCAACAAGAAACAGCCGCACACGGTCGGCGTTCGCAAATATGTTTCCTCCGCTGATTATAGCTATATGTTACAGCACAAAAGTAAACATATTGTTATAATTAGCGGCCACGAACGGGCACATTTATAACTGTATGTTTATGTACACACATTACGTAAACATATCGTTATAATTGGTGCCCGAACAGGGAACCGAATTAAAAAAAAAGAAAAAAAAACTTAAAGGAATAAAAATTTATGTAAAATAGGCATTGTGGAAATATTCATAAATAATTGTAGCTAATCTTGTGCTTTTTATTTGTTACATGACATCAAACGCCATCCAATAAAATTTCCATTGAGCGAAAGAAACGAGATATTCAGAGAAAATTACGGAAGAGAGATTTTTTTTTTTTTGGAGCAGAATTTGTGTGAAAATCTAGTTGCAACGCCCATGGCAGTCATCAACAACGTAAGTTAAAATTTCGTTACCCATAGCCAAACTTCCTTAATTTCATCCGACATTAATCAATTTGTGACGATATTTAGTAGTTGCAATAAAAATTTGCTTTGAATTCAGTAGATTGCATTTAGTAGAGTAGAAATTTCTTCAAGTATTGTTTAAATTACTTTGTTGTGTATTGCATATCAATTGTTTTTAAATGTCCGCTGCCTGTTCACGGAGCTGACCAGCCTTAGTTTTCATTTATTTTGACCAGTGTGCAGCCATACTTTCTTTACGGTCCAGAATAGTCTCTTGTTCTCGTGACGTGCAACTCCCGACATTCCGAACTTGGACGTAGCAGTGACAACCGACTCGCAACCGATAAATTACATCTCCGTCGACAGCTGACGGCCGTAGCTCAAACGAACTTCATTGACTTACTGTTTATAAATAAGTGAGCTATGGCAGACGATAAAACGTCATCACTAGATTCAAATGAACAGAATGAAACGAGTGAAGTGTCGCGTCGCTTACGGTCCCGCACAATAATTAGTGGGGCTGAGTCATCAATCGAAACAATTGTAGAAAGTGAAGTGGGAAATCTTACGGACTTTGACGCCTCACACCATAATGTTACTGGTACTGAACTAGACAATGCCAGCATAGTTTCTGCCACTAGTAGTCGTAGCCATATACCGGTTACAAGGGAGGCGGGTGAAAGCAATTCAGGGGTAGTGACAGACGATGTATTCAAACAGCTACTGAGTCAAATAAGTCAAATGATGCAGGACGGAAATCGCCAAATGTTTGCCTCGCTTGAAGATAAACTGTCTACAGTAAGCGAAGAAATAAAAACTGTTAGAGAAAACGTAGCCAAAGAAGTAGCAAAGCAAGTTAAGGATGCTGTTTCTCAAATGCGAAGTGGAATAATTATCGAACTGAATGACACTTTAGCTACCATGCAAAGCGAGACAGCTGACATCCGAAACGCAACCAAGAATCTTGATTCCATCGTAACCACGGTTTATCACAGATTAGACAGAGTAACTACGCAGGTAGAAAAATTAACCGAGGGAATGTCAAACTTGACTCTGGAAACGGAAACGAAAGTAAAGGAGAGGCTAGATAGTCACGAGAACTGGATTGCTGGAAAGGACAAATTTGTCGAAGATAAAATTAACAAAGACCTAGTAGAGACTGTGAAAGCAACCACTCTTGGTATCTTGTCAGCTCCTGGAAGCTCCGGAGATACCGTAATGTCTGAACTCGGTAGCATTAGGCGTACCCTTCAGCAAGAATTACCAAATTGGAAGCAAGAGGTAACGGAACAGCTAAATAACCTGAAGGCACAAGTGAGTAGTAGTTCCCGAATACAGAGACCGAGTTTTCCTAACTCTTTAGCCTCAGAGAAAGAAGATGAATTATATCGTCAATTCCGAATACCTGTTGTATCTAATGAACACACTTCACCACCACATATTCCAGTTAGTCATCGAAACCAAGAATCTGACTCAGTAGTAAAAATGATGAAGGAAGAAAGCATGATAAAGCATCGAGTTTTTCAAACCTTTAACCCGAAAAAACGAAATATCCACCCAATTGTTTTTCTTCGTGGATTCTCCGGCATTTTTCCAAATTCGTGGACTGATAGACAGCGTATCCAATTTGTTACCGGATATATAGGTGGCGAATCGGCAATATGGGGAACAGAAATGGTTCATAAGTGTCGAACATATGAGGAGTTTGAGCACTGTTTCCTCAGCAAATTTTGGAGCGAAGGTGTTCAGAAGCGCCTTCGTAAAGAAGTCTATAATGCAGAACAATTTGACCCCAGGAATAGTAGCCTGAGAAAGTACTTCGAAAAATATCTTGGCAAAATTAGGTATTGGGATAACCCTATCAATAGTAAAGGTGTAATTATGATTCTCAAGTCTAAATTATCCATTTCGATTCGTGAAAAGCTGATAGCCATACCAGATGATGATCCAGATACCTTTCTGTCGATATTAGATTCCCTAGACCTGATCTATGAGAACACGAGAGCTAACAAACCGCGGAATACTCCACACAATTCTTGGCCACAACATTACGACAGTAACGGCTATGAAAAGCCAGGGAACGATTCAAAAAATAGTAACGATTGGCAAAACGGAAATAAAGGCAGTGGGTATCCGCACAAAAGGAATAGACGTAATCAACACAACCGATTCAATCCCGTGTATAACACGACTGGTAACCAGTACGGCAATCAATCGTACAAGCAGAAGTTTGGAAACGGTTTCAGTCAAAAAGGTTGGCAACAGCAGAGCGGATCGCAATGGAATGCACCGTACTCGCGCAGCCAACACTCAGATTACGGGCAGCAACAAACAGCTGATAACGCCCACTCATACCAATACAACTCCGCGCCCAGTAAAAATCAAGCGCAGGGAATGTACAGAAACACACAGTTTAACGGCAAACCACAGTGTGAAGGTGGATTTCACAGTAACAATTCCGGAAATCATAATAGTAATAAAAGTCATCAGACCCCGCGAAGGCATTACAATCCCCCTGTATTTTTCGCAAACGCGGAAGACAGTAACACGTATTGGACACCAGAACAAACGCAGCAACATTTTGTCACAAGATTTGTGCATAACAGTAACTTAGTTCCTCAGTGTCCTCATAATGTCAGATTGGTCGAACTTCCTAATGATGAAGGCCAATCAAAACCACACAAACAGGAAAACTAAGTTCAGCATCTGAAAGCTCCCTACGTGATGCTGTGAGACAGAATGGGGGCGACCACTTCGACGGAGAGACTAACCATGGCGTACTTGTACTGAGATACAATGACGGGATTGACATGAGACAAGAATTATTACAAGAGAAAGAGACGACTGACGGTGATGAACCGACAGATGACCAAGTGTAAGCTATGACAAAACTTCCTACAGCCAGAATTTTGACGACTGTAATCCTAGATACAGGTGTAAATATTAATGCTATGTCCTTATGTTTCTATAAGCAAATTAGTACATTAATTAAAATTCCAACATTACCTGTCCAAGGATGTTCAATAACAGGAGCCATCGGCTCCCAGACACAAAAGGTCAGTATACAAGCTTGGGTACCACTGGAGATTCAATCAATAACCATAAAATGTATTTTCCTCGTTGTCAAGAATTTGGCAGTGCCATGTCTCTTGGGAATGGATTTTCTACGACGATATAGAGCCCGAATAGATCTTTATATAGGCATTTGCACACTGTTAGTACAGCAAACAGAAGTTGCACTGGAGTTAGTGAAAGAAAGAGTAAAAAACTTTGGCACTTGTAATAGCATTAGATTACAAAGGATAGGCAGAAAACCTCCTTGTCGTAATCATTTCAATTTGTTTTATGGTAACTGTGATAGATTTAATGATACAATAACAGTCAGTGACTTACCCTCTCAGAAGGAAATAACCAATAAGACTACAGAATCAACAGAGTTATCCGAACCTCAGCGACAGGAATTGTTCAATTTGTTATCACACTATATCAACGTGTTTTCAAAACGACCCGGTATTATAAAAGTGAATATACTATGGAAGTGGTGCCGCACCAAACTTTCTGTCGCACGACATATCGCATACCGTATGCAAGAAGGGAAGCAGTTCGTAATGAAATTAAGAAAATGTTGAACTGCAAGGTCATAGAGTATTCTAATTCACCATATAGTAGCCCGTTGTTGACGATTTTGAAACAGGATAACACCGTACGACTCGTACTTGACGCACGAAACATAAATAAAATTGTTGTGCCAGTACGAACGAGACCTGAAGCGATTGAAGAACACCTCCAGAGATTTTATGGAATTAAATATTTGAGTAGCATAGATTTGAAAATGTCATTTTGGCAAGTGAGACTAAATCCTAACTCACGAAAATATACGGCATTTATCTTCGCCGGCAGATCCTATCAATTTCAGGTCATGCCTTTTGGATTGAATGTTAGTTCTGGAGTATTCATCTCTGCCTTAGATCATGTTCTTGGTCCAGATCTTATTGATGAAGTCACTCTCTACGTTGATCATCTTTTAATTGCCACTAAAACCTGGGAAGGCCACGTTGAACTAATACAGAAAGTGTTTCAGCGATTCCTGGAATACGGAGTCACTGCCAACTTGCAAAAGTCACACTTTGGCCGAGCCGAAATCAAATTCTTAGGACACGTCATCTCATCTGACGGAATCCGTCCTGATCCGGCTAAGCTAAGTGCTATTAAAAATTTTCCTATCCCATCTTCAAAACGACAACTTAAAGGTTATCTTGGACTCGCTTCATTCTTCAGAAGATTTTTACCAAAGCAAGTAATGAACAACCCTGATTTATTGAAATTGTTAAAGAAAAATACTCAGTGGAATTGGTCTGACGGCTGTCAAAAGGCATTCCTCGATATCAAAGAAGCTTTGTTATATAGCAACATTCTTTATCATCCAGATATGGATAAGGAATTTTGTGTGTCATCTGACGCAAGTTTTCAGGGATTAGGCGCATGTCTCTTCCAGATCCATGAAACCAATGGATTGTTTTGCTAGTAGGGTTCTTACAGAAACTGAACGATCCCATTCTGTTACTGAGTTGGAAGCTCTTGCAGTAGTTTGGGCCTTCAAGAGATTCAACTACTACATCAATGGGAAGAAAATCAAAGTCTATTCTGATCATCAGGCTCTTAGTTTTCTTCTGACGTGTAAACTCCTACATCCTCGCTTAACGAGGTGGTGTCTTTTCTTACAGGAATATGACTTCGAAATAATCTACATAAAAGGCAAAGATAACATTATTGCGGATGCTCTATCTCGCATGCCTGAAGGCTCATCGGACAGTACTGAACTTTTGGAACAAATGTCAAATTACAGAATTCTATTGATGAAGGATCCAATACATCGGAAATATTTTCTTGATCTTTGTGACCAGATTGTCCAATTGCAGGAAACTGATCCAAAATGGAGAGGTGTGAAACAGATCCTCGAAACTAATCCTACCCATCGCATGTGCAAATATTACTAATTGCATAATCAAGTTCTTTTCCATCGAACATCACTGTCATCAGAAAATTGGCTAGTATGCATTCCGCAGGAATATGTAGAACACCTACTCTGGAATACACATATTTCGTGGGGACACTTTGGTCCAGAAAATTGCAAGCGTAAAATAGCAAAGTACTGCTACATCCCTAACCTTCATAGCAGAATTAACAAGCTCTTGAAACACTGTATCATTTGACAAAAGGCAAAACCTTTGAATCCTATTATCACAGAGAAACCTAGACAAACCCTAGGCATAGATTTGGCAGGACCCCTCCCACGAGGTCGTGGAGGACTAAGGTACCTTGTAGCTGTCATTGATCTATTTACGAAACATTTGAGATTGTACGCTATGAGGTCTGCAATTACTCAACTAATCATCAATCGTTTAGAACGTGACTACTTTCCTAGATTCGGAAAACCTGAATCAATTCTCTCAGACACTGTGTCTAACTTTGTCTGCAAAAGATGGAGACTTTTCCTTGCTAGTCATCAAATTAGGCAAATCCGTATTTCCAAGTTTAGACCGCAGTCGAACCCGACTGAGCGGGTGTTCAAGGAGTTTAATCGTTTTATTCGTACTTATATACCAAATCAGCAGACTCGCTGGGTTGACTTTGTGTCACCTTTCGAGGAAATTGTGAATAATCTACCACACCTGTCTACTGGTTTCACTCCGAGTGAGTTGATGTCTTCTGACCAAGAGAAAAATGAATGGGTCAATTCAATTCCTAAGTGCAACAACACAAGTGCTAGTTTAGACGCCAGAATAAGACAAGCTCTAACAACGTTGACCACCCAAGCCAATTTACGCAAGAAGGGGTATGACAAACATATTAATAAGGTGTTAACTTATAATGTAGGCGAAAAGGTCTTGCTAAAAACACACTTTAAACCATCGTTGCTCTTACACAAAAATCGAAAATGGCAAAGTCTTTTTGAGGGACCTTACGAGATCCTTCGTATACCGCATACAGGTTGTTATCTGATTTCTGATCCCGCAAATGGAAAAATAAAAGGGATATACCATCACTCTGATCTTAAAAAATATCATGCTACGGAATAAGTCAAAAGGAAAGCTTTATAATGACAAGAGAAGGTTAGCCGCTAGTGACTAAGTGACAACTGATTTGACTTCGTCAAAAAAAAAAATGCTTAGAATATATTGCACGACAGTAAGTCTATCTTGCTATACAGCAGACAATTTAAAATATGTTATCTTGAGCCATAATTTAAGTACAGACAAGCTGATAAATGAAAAAAAATTCTTGTTTAACAAAGAAAGTGATAAACTCCAAGAACTCTAGTTTTAAGATTTAGTTTTAAGGAGATAATATTTAAGAGAGAAAAATGAAATATAAAGCGAAGGATGAGCCTAACAAGCCGGCTTCTGCGATATGAAATGCTAAAGAAGTGAAAATAAAACATAGTATGTAAGAATTTTTTTTTAAGTTCAAGGAGCAATGATCCAGAAACGAAATTTATTTTCGTCAAGGACAAGGGTCGCTTGACAATTATTGGTTCCTGATCCCACTAAAAAGGAAAACAAGTAACTAGTTTCTAAGCCAGCTCTGTCTAGATTAAGTTCCAATGTACATAGAAATCTGGAACAGGTTCATCTCTGCATTAAAATAACGTAATGTTTACGAACCATGTGAGTTACTTGTAAGTACCAACATGACCACGAAAGCGCTATCCTTCAGCTAGATAAACAAAGTAGCATTAATTGTAATTGCAATACGCGGGACAGATACATTCAAAGCCATAAGTGAAATAAATACCAAGTATAAGAGCGTAAGTGGCAAGGACAAAGCAATGATGACTTAAGGTCATATATAGAGGTCAATGCAGTGTAGCGCAAGCAGGCGTCAAGGCGAGAATAAAATGACAATTAAACAGCCGGCAAAACAAAGCAGCTAGTTTGTAATTGGAGCGCCTACGCAGACGTACGGCGCAAAGGAAAATTAATTTCTAAGTCATAAGGAACAAAGAGTTGTTTGCTAGATTTCTTCTTCTATGTACTATTATATATATGTCTTTTTTCTGAATTTGTTTAAATATCCTAGCCCGCCTAAACCCGTCCCGTAGACTTGACGTCACAGATTGAGAAATGCGGTTGACGTGGAAGGCTGGTTTGGCATACGATTTTCAAAAGGAAACGCGTGAACGAAATCGGGAAAAGCTAGTTCTGAAATGTCTTTATTTTTCCTTTTAAAGTCAATCCGAGACGCAAACCGAGATCGCGATAAGGAATTTGAATATTTTCTTGAATGGTGTTCTGTTCTCATGTGAGAGGGCGATCAAATGTGACTGATTGATCCTCACATCTAGTAAAAAGAGAATTTTTGTTGAAATGACAGTGATAACTTTAATGAATCTAATAAATAGAAAGAACGGTTGAAATGAATTAAAATAATAATAATTGCTAATAGATCGGAGAAACTAATGTATTGTGACTGTGAACTAAAAGCATAATTAATCTTAGAGAAAGATGATGAACAACGTAAAGCGAAATGTTAAAGATAGTTACCAACAAAGTAACAGAAATTGAAATGGACATGATAATCGAAGCTCTCAATTAGCAATCTTCAAAGTGAGGCAAACTATTTGATTATAAACTGTAAAAAAATTGTGTACATAGTTGTGTATAAGTGAAGGCTTAAAATGGTGTGGAAGTCTGCCACAGACACGATGAAGATAAAAAGTGGTAAACGTGCAGATAGGCCGACGGACAATGATAGTCCGGTTGTGTAACCGAAGGCGGGGATGTGATTACGTGCAGTGCATCGGAAACCAAGTGTGTTAGCTGCTTTGCAAAGTGCGAGCGCTAGCCTACCTTAAAATCTTCAAAATCGGCTGGAAAATGTGGAGACAGGGATGGTTTCAATGGAGTCTCTGTCCCTGGTAATCATCGTCCCTCCGCACCAGCTCAGCAAACCACAACACCATCGACGCAACGTGTTCACTGAACCGTGCGCGGAAAAGCTGAAGTACCGCGTGGAGGCTGGTGAGCGCCTCGAGTTGCGATTCAGCTCTAACAATCAGCCTGTGTCAACGCCCATCGACGCAACAAACGCGTTAAATTTAAAGTGATGTACTTGCACAGCACTCCCGCTGCAGTTCGACAAAACGGACTTTCCATGAAAGCCGCTCCCAAAATAAAAGACTCTTATATGAGTTCACAACATATCACATACTATGCTAATGTTATATCCCGTGGATGAAATGCGAACAGCCAAACCACACGCGAATAGTGACAAAGTCAAATTCCTATGAATCCCAAGTCCTAAAATTAGATTTAAGCTTAGTTCTTAGGCTAATGGGTATTTATATTTTTTGTTACATGTAACGTGTGTACGTAACGTGCGAGTGAGACTCGCCCGCCAGAGCTGATGAAAAGTTTTCTACTCGGAGACCGCAAAGTAGCGATCCAACTTCTCAAGGCATAAGCTTCACCTGGAGAAGAATCAAATTTTAACTTTCCTGTCAATACACAAACAATGAAAGCGTAAAAATTATAACAACTAGTGAGCAATGGAAAATGGACACGTGTGAGAAATTCCATGTGGGAGAAGTATATGTGTATAAAAATGGACACGTGTGAGAAATTCCATGTGTGAGAATTGTGTGAGAATTATGTGTGTATAAAAACATGAATCCTATGTGTTTTCTTTCAGGAGCAAAGAGCCTATGAGCTCTGGACAATAACTTGAGGCCACAAAGATGGTCGGTATGAACTCTGTAAAAAAAGGACTGTAATGAGTATAATGTATAATGTCCATTGTAAACTTCGTAGATTTACTGTCTTAGTTTTTAAATTTTTTTGTGTATCTTTACCTTAAGAACTGACTTTGTCTATGAATGAGAGATCACCATATTTGTGTAATCCTAATAACCAAATGACAGGAATACTGTGTTTGATCAATGTAAATCTGTAAAGCACTCAATCCCATAATGTTAACGGCGACATGTGAATCTTGGTAATCTCCTTGATTTCCAAGATTCCCATGGAAGGCAATGTAACATTATGTGATTGCCTTATCATTATAAATCATTCACTAATCGATCAGTCGCTCGGCAACAGCTACAGTTAGCAAATAATGTTGCGAGAATGTAAAAGGTGAACGACCTGTGACATAACTTGCTTATTGTCGAAGCGCCGTCAGAGATGCTGTGAGTTATTGACTTTGAAAACCGCGGCGCGAAAAACGGACAGAAGAAGAACACTTTTTTACACATTTTTTTTTATGTACGAGATATTCTCGATGAACAGTTACTCATTCTTCTCTTGTCTCCTGTAACTTGTGTCGGACGCGCATGTCTTGCCGCCGTATTATTATTGTTAAAAATAATATTGTTCTAGTGTAAAGTAACTGTGTAATACTAAAAGTGCCTAGCAGTAGATTTATTGTGCGACGTGTATCTGAAAACGTCAAAGGAATTGTTTTCATTACGAGAAGTTCCAGTCAAAACGGCATCCATGTTAAATCCTTCATTGCAGTGCAAGTTCGTCTATTAATTGCCATAAATTCAGACTTAAATGGAACTGGTGTATGGAATATTTATTTAATATAGAATCTATGTCTCACTCCTTCATGAAGTTATTTAATTTTCTTTATGTTTCTGCCAAATAGAGAGTTCACAGTCACGAATTCTTTCGTCGAAATCGGACGGAAGTTGTATGCGGCGAAATATTTTCTCCGGGCCATATTCTATTGGTAAATGCATGATAAACTACGGTCCCTTAGGAAATTCATGTTTAGCTATCCAAAAAATAATTATATTTTGAATAGGCATTTACACTCTTCCGCAATGCAACTTCCGACTGATCAGACGATCCAACAAGAAACAGCCGCACACGGTCGGCGTTCGCAAATATCTTTCCACCGCTGATTATAGCTATATGTTACAGCACAAAAGTAAACGTATTGTTATAATTAGCGGCTACGAACGGGGACATTTATAACTGTATGTTTATGTATGCACATTACGCAAACATATCGTTATAACTGGCAGTTAGAAGTTAGTTAGCAGTGTTGGAGGTTGCAAGGGCTAGCGCGAGCGGACGGTCGGGATGTGTGTCCGTCTTGGACATTTAGTGTTGAATGGAAATGGATTGTAAAATGATGATTGATGTATCTGCTAATGTTGGGGTAATGGAATTATTGATGATTATATAATTTTGGGAACTGTATGTCACATGGCTAAGATATACATTGTTTACTCAGCAACAAATCTTTCCTTTGCTAACCACGTGCCTATTAGTAGTTAGAGCCTACAATAGTTAGAGGCCTTTTATTTAGCTGGCTTTAGTTGCCGCTTGCTGTATTTGCTGTAGTTCGTATCACGAAGATTTTCTGTGAGGTAGGTGAAATATATGAGTTATTGTTAGGTTTTCTTCTCATTCAGGGCCATCGTTTTGTGTTAATTATTTGCAGTCAGATTACTTTGCGCTTCTATATTATGAGTAATAAACGAATAGGTTTAGCTTGAATCTTTCTTGTCAGGGAAAATTCTGTAGGTCAGTGTTTGTGATGAGAAAAAAGCAAGTATATAGACAGTAGGTTCAGTTCCACTCAGTTGCACTCAGCAATTCAAGAAGATTCAATTGCATTTAGCAGTTTAGTAAAAACGTTGAAGTTTCACCGTGTTAGTTATTTCAGTTTAAGTAAAGACTTACTTAGAAGTTTCAATGTTTCCGACTAGCGCTGACTATCGGCAAATTACCAAACTACGCTGTGGCGGTACACATGAGGAGAAAAAGTATACATTCAGGGTTTCTCTTCAAAATGACATTTCTATGATATCTGTACAATGTCTGGTTCCTGTGTAATAAATAATTGAAAGTGTTCCCGAACTTTATGTACACCCGGCATATTGGTCTGCGCGTTCAAGAAGACTCATCCACGTGCTGTTCCACGCTATGACGTCAGAAACTGGACACGCTCAATGCACAGCGTTCCGATGCACGCGGTTCGTGTGCCGGCGGCTTAAGTCCCAGATTATAGCGAAGCTGCGCGCCAGACAGCTTCCGCAACGGTGCTTCGAGTCCGGGTAAAGGGGAGATAGGGTCATGGAGCGGCGCCGTGGGGCAGCTGGGTGGCTCGCCTCAGTGCGTGGATGGCAGACGCACAAACCGGCCAATCTGCAGTCCTTCTCAACCGATTTTAAAGAAACTTCTCGTTAAAAAAATGACTCCCTCCCATCTCGTAGCCTTATTCGTCAGCTTCTTGAAGAACTGTGTATCATTTCATTAACTGTCGTAGAATTAATGAAACTGCTGCAAGACGTCAAACAATTTGCAGTGAAACGCAGAGGTCGCTATGAATTTGCGCTTGGTTCACGTAACGCATGATGTTGTGTACCGAAAGTACTAAACTTACTTCAGCTATTCTTTGAACATGGGATGGGATCTGCAGGCTGATTTCTTCCACCGTGTACCGGTTCATCAAAAGGTCAGTATAAATTTGAAAACTGAATAAATCACGGAATAAGGCAGATAGAGAGGTACAAATTGACACACATGCTTAGAATGACATGGGATTTTATTAGAACCAAAAACAAAATACAAAAGTTTAAAAAAATGTCTGACAGATGTCACTTCATCTCATCAGAATAGCAATAATTAGCATAACAAAGTAAGCCAAAGCAAATATGATGTTCTTTACAGGAAATGCTCAATATGTCCACCATCATTCCTCAGCTATAGCAGTAGTCGAGGAATAATATTGTGAACAGCACTGTATAGCATGTCCGGAGTTATGGTGAGGCATTGGCGTCGAATGTTGTCTTTCAGCATCCCTAGAGATGTCGGTCGATCACGGTACACTTGCGACTTCAGGTAACCCCAAAGCCAATAATCGCACGGACTTAGGTCTGGGGACCTGGGAGGCCAAGCATGACGAAAGTGGCGGATGAGCACACGATCATCACCAAACGATGCTCGCAAGAGATCTTTCACGCGTCTAGCAATATGGGGTGGAACGCCATCCTAGATAAACATCGTACGTTCCAGCAGGTGTTTATCAGCCAGGATGGGTATGATGCGATTCTGTAACATATCGGCGTACTTCTCACCCTTCACAGTAGCAGCTACAAAACCAGAATCATGCATTTCCTCGAAGAAGCCCGCTAACGGTAGAAGTGGAAAATCCAACCCGTACAATGACTTTCTCGCCGTGCGTTGGAGTTTCCACAACAGTTCTAGGATTTTCAGTAGCCCAAACTCTGCAATTGTGGGCACTGACAGATCCTCGCAGCGTGAAATGAGATTCGTCGGTCCACAACACATTACTCAACCAATCCTCATCTTCCGTCATCTTTTGAAACGCCCACACCGCAAATACCCTGCGCTTCACTAAATCGCCAGTTAACAGTTCATGATGCCAATGGATTTTGTACGGATAGCATCGGAGGGTACGCCTCAGTGCCAACCAAACAATAGAGTATAGAATGCTGGTGCGACGTGCGACTGCGCGAGTGCTGACTTCCCCGTGCATAGAGGAACCCGGTACAGTCTCCATTTCTTCCTGAACTGTCTCTGCACCATTACGCCTTATGCTCGGTCGGCCACTACGGGGTCTATCGTCTAAACAACCCGTGGCTTCGAACTTCGAAATCATTCGTATTCCCTTCCTATGGCGATAGGATCGCAACACTGAACTAGCACATTCCCCATTCTGATAATACAGCTTCACTAAAAGCGCCTTTTCAGGTAACTTCAACATGCTGCGACTGCTGGCGCATCTGATTCTCTCTCTCATTACAGCTCCTTTTATACACGATTGTCATGCGCAGACACTGACGTTTTGCTGTCCAGCGCCATCTGTCGGAGATTTTGTGAACTTTGTTTTTTTTTTTTGTTCTAATAAAACCCCATGTCATTCCTAGCAATTGTGTCGATTTTCACCTCTCTATCTACATTATTCCGTGGTTTATTGAGTTCTCAAATTTATACTGACTCTTTGATCACCCGGTACAAACTCTAGGGTTTGATCGATGACGGTTTCCATGCTGTACCATACAGCCACAGATGCTATATACATGGTTTCCTCCTAGATGGTGGTACTGTTCCTCATACGTCACGCCCTAGCGCCACCACAGTTATTGGTAATGTCGTGTCCGATTCACTTCTTTTGCTCTCTCACCCTGGAGTGAACGTGATAACGCAATAGTACACAATGGTTCCGTATTCGAAACGGGACCTTACCGACATGGTGCTTACTCACGAAAAGGCAAATGGCTACGGGCGGCAGGCAGCAAGGTTATATCAGGCAGAGAAAAGCCGAAATATTGATTGCAGTATCCGATATTGTTTTACCGTGAAAGATCATACATGATATGGTCCCTCTTTCAGTCATTTCAGGAACCCTGAAATGGTAGATACTAACATAAGTGATCGTGGAGTATACAATCAGCTTAGCAGTGGGAGAGCATCTGGACCGGATGAGATACCTGTGAGTTTCTGCAGGTATTATGCGCAAAATCAACGATCCTTGATGAAACCGGGCATAACCTGAATTATTTTCCGTGTCACAGCCTATTCTTCGTTTTTCCAGAGACCTACTACAAACTGCTACTTGAAGGGGAGTTTACTGCAGCTCAAGGGTCAAGGAGTAATTAGGAGTCTGAAATACAACGATCGTAGCTCATATTACTGAAAATGACGCACTGCAGTGAGAAAAAGCAGAATTATTGTATTACACTGATGTATGCGAACCGATCCATTATCAAAGCTTGGAGCCTAGTCACATCCCAAACCATGAAAAACTGTTTCCGTCATGAGAGAATCACAACTGGAGAAATAAATGCCGCCGAAACTGAAGACACATTCGGTGACACTGATGATCTGCTGCTATCTGCATTGCTGCCAGAAATCAGTTGTGATGCGCTCAATCTGTGCGACTATGAAATGTATGCAAGACTAGATGATGACGTTGTTACAGCCTAAGTGCAAACTGCAGATGAAAATATAAATGAAATGAAGAAACAGGGCTGCAGTGACCATCAAGTCAGCGAGGGAGATTAGACGAAGAGGAAGAAGAAATAAATAAATTGCCTATTCCCACTATGAGTGTCCCTTTAGAAGCCATTAGAATTGTGAAGATGTTCTATGAAGCTAGGGGAGGGAGCTGTGAAATTTCAAATGGAATAATGAACATAGAATTTAATTTAGACAGCGTGTATTTCACAAACAGGCACCAGAATAAAATGACTGATTACTTCTCTGCTAAGTAAAATGTTTGGTGAGTACTTGAAGTACTGCTGCAAATAGTGTATTCATGTAAGCTGAAGAGTGAATACCGTATCTAAAAGAAAACAAGGCTAAGTAAATTTGTTCGTTTCCATTTACCAAGGGGAGACTGAAAATATGAATCTCAGTTGCAACGACGCTCTTTAAAGACACATATGCGGGATGAGCGGATTTTCCAATTCAAACAATTGAAACATAATAAACAAATAAAGAAAGTATCAAGTACTATGAACGATTGCATCGACTGTAGGATACAACCGCAGAAACACATGCAGAATTACGTCCGTCAATTATTTTTGTGAACGGAATGGCACATTTTCGTTTTGAATGCGACCCAAGACGCACGCTTTTCTATCATTACGGCAGATTTATACGGCATACAGACATTATCATTTATATTCTTTCTGTATTTTGCGCTACTTACCAGGCACACTTGATCAAACCTGCAAAATCGGGTGATGCAAACTGACAAAGACAAATGACTGAAGTTTAACAGTACTATTCCGCTGATATAGTTGAAATGACAAAAAGCTATCAGAAATTATATATTATATTGTCTAACAGTTTTCTGAAAAATGCTCCTCACTGTCGAAAATATCCTTATCTGTAGGCTGAACCTTTCTCTCGTCCTCCTAAAGACATATCTGATGTTATGTCCCGTATTTGAAGAAGTGTCATGATGATCTCTCCATTGGCAAAAGAATCCGGAGTAGTCCCCCATTCGGATCTCCGGGAGGGGACTGCCAAGGGGGAGGTTACCAAGAGAAAAAGATTGAATGATCAACGAAAGGATAACGTTCTATGAGTCGGGGCGTGGAATGTCAGAAGCTTGAACGTGGTATGGAAACTAGAAAATCTGAAAAGGGTAATGCAAAGGCTCAATCTAGGTATAGCAGGGGTCAGTGAAGTGAAGTGGAAGGAAGACAAGGATTTCTGGTCAGATGAGTATCGGGTAATATCAACAGCAGCAGAAAATGGTATAACAGGTGTAGGATTCGTTATGAATAGGAGGGTAGGGCAGAGGGTGTGTTACTGTGAACAGTTCACTGACCGGGTTGTTCTAATCAGAATCGACAGCAGACCAACACCGACAACGATAGTTCAAGTATACGTGCTGACGTCGCAAGCTGAAGATGAACAGATGGAGAAAGTGTATGAGGATATTGAAAGGGTAATGCAGTGTGTAAAGGGGGACGAAAATCTAATAGTCATGGGCGACTGGAATGCAGTTGTAGGGGAAGGAGTAGAAGAAAAGGTTACAGGAGTATATGGGCTTGGGACACGGAATGAAAGAGGTGAAAGACTAATAGAGTTCTGTAACAAGTTTCAGCTAGTAATAGCGAATACCCTGTTCAAGAATCACAAGAGGAGGAGGTATACTTGGAAAAGGCCGGGAGATACGGGAAGATTTCAATTAGATTACATCATGGTCAGACAGAGGTTCCGAAATCAGATACTGGATTTTAAGACGTACCCAGGAGCAGATATAGACTCAGATCACAATATAGTAGTGATGAAGAGCAGGCTGAAGTTCAAGACATTAGTCTGGAAGAATCAATACGCAAAGACGAGGGATACGGAAGTACCAAGGAATGACGAGATACGTTTGAAGTTCTCTAACGCTATGGATACAGCAATAAGGAATAGCGTAGTAGGCAGTACAGTTGAAGAGGAATGGACATCTCTAGAAAGGGCCATCACAGAAGTTGGGAAGGTAAACATAGGTACAAAGAAGGTAGCTGCGAAGAAACCATGGGTAACAGAAGAAATACTTCAGTTGATTGATGAAAGGAGGAAGTACAAACATGTTCCGGGAAAATCAGGAATCCAGAAATACAAGTAGCTGAGGAATGAAATAAATAGGAAGTGCAGGAAAGTTAAGACGAAATGGCTGCAGGAAGAATGTGAAGACATGGAAAAAGGTATGATTTTTGGAAGGACAGACTCAGCGTACAGGAAAGTCAAAACTACCTTTGGTGACATTAAAAGCAACGCTGGTAACATTAAGAGTGCAACGGGAATTCCACTGTTAAATGCAGACGAGAGAGCAGATGGGTGGAAAGAATACATTGAAAGCCTCTATGAGGGTAAAGATTTGTCTGATGTGATTGAAGAAGAAACAGGAGTCGATTTAGAAGAGATAGGGGATCCAGTATTAGAATCGGAATTTAAAAGAGCTTTGGAGGACCTACGGTCAAATAAGGCAGAAGGGATAGATAACATTCCATTAGAATTTCTAAAATCAGCGGGGGAAGTGCCAACAAAACGACTATTCACGTTGGTGTGTAAAATATATGAGTCTGGCGATATACCATCTGACTTTCGGAAAAGCATCATCCACACAATTCCGAAGACGGCAAGAGCTGACAAGTGCGAGAATTATCGCACAATCAGCTTAACAGCTCATGCATAGAAGCTGCTTACAAGAATAATATACAGGAGAATGGAAAAGGAAATTGAGAATGCGCTAGGTGACGATCAGTTTGGCTTTAGGAAAAGTAAAGGGACGAGAGAGGCAATTCGGACGTTACGGCTAATAATAGAAGCAAGGCTAAAGAAAAATCAAGACACTTTCATAGGATTTGTCGAACTGGAAAAAGCGTTCGTCAATATAAAATGGTGCAAGCTGTTTGAGATTCTGAAAAACGTAGGGGTAAGCTATAGGGAGAGACGGGTCATATACAATATGTACAACAACCAAGAGGGAATAATGAGAGTGGACGATCAAGAACGAAGGGCTCGTATTAAGAAGGGTGTAAGACAAGGTTGTAGCCTTTCGCCCCTACCCTTCAATCTGTACATCGAGGAAGCAATGATGGAAATAAAAGAAAGGTTCAGGAGTGGAATTAAAATACAAGGTGAAAGGATATCTATGATACGATTCGCTGACGACATTGCTATCCTGAGTGAAAGTGAAGAAGAATTAAATGATATGCTGAACGGAATGAACAGTCTAATGAGTACACAGTATGGTTTGAGAGTATATCGGAGAAAGACGAGGGTAATGAGAAGTAGTAGAAATGAGAACAGCGAGAAACTTAACATCCGGATTGATGGTCACGAAGTCAATGAAGTTAAGGAAGTCTGCTACCTAGGCAGTAAAATAACCAATGACGGACGGAGCAAGGAGGACATCAAAAGCATGCTCGCTATGGCAAAAAAGGCATTTCTGACCAAGAGAAGTCTACTAATATCAAATACCGGCCTTAACTTGAGGAAGAAATTTCTGAGGATGTACGTCTGGTGTACAGCATTGTATGGTAGTGAAACATGGACTGTGGGAAAACCGGAAGAGAAGAGAATCGAAGCATTTGAGATGTGGTGCTATAGACGAATGTTGAAAATTAGGTGAACTGATAAGGTAAGGAATGAGGAGGTTCTGCGCAGAATGGGAGAAGAAATGAATATGAGGTGTTGGCAGAAGAGTCAACACTGTGTTGCTAGAGGAGGCCGAAATGCACGCTTTTAGCTCACGCAGACTGGCGTGAGGTCTGGAACAGTTAAATCTAATTAATATAGCCAATAAGGTACGCTATTGCTGGAATACTTAACTTTAATCCATAATTGGTGTACATCGCTCTTGATGGTACATTAATATGCTCAATATAAACTGGTAAGGGCGCCTTGCTAGGTCGTAGCAAATGACATAGCCGAAGGCTATGCTAACTATCGTCTCGGCAAATGGGAGCGTATTTGTCAGTGTAGCATCGCTAGCAAAGTCGGCTGTACAACTGGGGCGAGTGCTAGAACGTCTGTCTAGACCTGCCGTGTGGCGGCGCTCGGTCTGCAATCACTGACAGTGGCGACACGAGGGTCCGACGTATACTAACGGACCGCGGCCGATTTAAAGGCTACCACCTAGCAAGTGTGGTGTCTGGCGGTGACACCACAGAATATGTAGAAAACACTGATAAGGAGAAGGGACAGGATGATAGGACATCTGCTAAGACATGAGGGAATGACTTCCATGGTACTAGAGGGAGGTGTAGAGGGCAAAAACTGTAGAGGAAGACAGAGATTGGAATACGTCAAGCTAATAATTGAGGACGTAGGTTGCAAGCGCTACTCTGAGATGAAGAGGTTAGCACAGGAAAAGAATTGGTGGCTGGCCGCATCAAACCAGTCAGTAGACTGATGACCAAAAAAAAAAAAAAATGTCCTGCCTAAGAGTCAACAGGTAAGAAGAAGTTTCGGATGTAGCACTGAAAATTATTTTCCTCCATTTTTTCCGAATTTTGCAAATCTGATTGCAAGAGTCTTACAACCGAGCCGTTCTTTCTTAAAAGGTTTTAGCCATAATTTGTCATGGGCTTCCTGGACCCAGGTGTAAAGCTGCAGAAACAGTATTTCATTGATACTCATCGCTGGCATTGTTGTATAGGAATGTGTTGTAGCATTCATGGACTGCACAAGCAACTTTGACATTCTTTCGTTCGACATGATGAAGTGCGGATTGCACGCAGTTTCTGCGCGATACCTGATTTGCTATCTTTATACACAGTAACTTCGGAGTTAACAGGGAAATTCGTCTTACTTATGAATATAGCGTTACCCTAAATCACATCTCCTTTACACGTTTGCTAAAACTAAACTTCGTAATTTTCCAACTTCATTTTCGATATAATTTCCTGAATCTGTTTGTGGATGTCCAAGAAACGTGGAAATCAGTAATGTTACTCTCACTTGCAATCGTGATGGCCCATTTGCGTAGATATCCCCCTGTAAAGGCTCACTGAGTCTCACAAACAGTTCTAAACCTTTTGAATAGTTTTTCTTTCACAATTTTGTCAGTTTCAGTTTATCGTCCATTGCGTACTTTATGCAAGAATTGGCTCCGTTTATACAATTCATGTAATGACTTTACGAAACGGAAACGGTTTTGCACACTGCTTGAATTTAATCGTTTTATTCTCCCTATATTTAACCTAAAAATTTGTAGCCTTTTCTTCGACTTAGAGCTATTACCGTACATGTTATTTTTAAGCTAGGACGACAGTTAAATCCCGCGTCCGGCTATCCTGAATTAGGTTTTCCGTGATTTGTCTAAATCGCTCCAGGCAAGCAAATGCCGGGATGGCTCCTTTGAAAGGGACGGCCGACTTCCTTCCCAGTCCTTCCCTATTCCGATGAGACCGATGACCTTGCTGTTTGGTCTCTTTCCACAAACAACCCAACCTCTTCAGGCTACGAAGATAATATGGTTTTATTCTGGCCTTTAATTAAGATAAAAAAGGTCGTTCGAACCACAATTCATGGGATCGTCAGTTATTTGCTGTTTCTTCTCATGTTTACACAGTTTCTAAAGAAGTATCGACGTCATTCGAATGAATAGCCAAGAAATTAACCAAGAAAGGACGCATATGTAGGGCTTCAGGAGAAATAGATGATTTCGTTTGCATATCACCCTCTTCATATTTTGTCTTTAGAAGGTTGAAAACATTAACTGGACACATTATTGTGAGTCTCAGGAACCTGCACAAAGACAAACGCTATTAATTAACACATACGAAAGAGAATATATTCCGTTTTATTTCCGTTTTTAATACTTAATGATGCCACGTAGGTAACTGCTAATTATTATGAATATTGATTGAGTTGCAGATTCAAACGAACTGCAACTGCATACAATTGTATGAGGGAAAATATCAACGGAAACGAAAATTCACAAAACAAATTACTACCGCGTTGTGCCGTGCTATCTATTTCGCGTTTTGCTCTCAACAAAGGCAATGGAGCCACCGTGTTGCGCACGTGCAGTGTGGTGCAGCTATGGCAGTGGTGCACATTTCTCCAGCTACCTGGCGAGCTACGAATTTTGCAATTTTAATTTTTTTTTAAAATATGTGCAGTAAGTCGTAGCAGCTAAAATATTGATTAGTGTTTTTGGCGTATTTCTCCAATATAAAAAAATTCTGACAGCTTGATACTTATAACTGGACGAGAGCATATGCTTCTGTATAATGGCTGTAGGAGTTTGAGCCCCTTGAGCAATGTTCCAATCGCCCACATATTACAGTTAATTTAGGAGTTATATTACGGGCGTTCAATAAGTAATTTAATACATTTTTCCTTGACCGTTTCAGCTGAAAAAACGCGGAAATTTTTGGGACTTCCAGGAATATTCCCACTTCGCACCCTACAATTTTGTGATGTTCCGATAGATGACAGCACCATACAAATCCTTGAAAATGGCGTCTATAACGGAGGTTTGTTCCCGGCAGGTAACTGTCACTAGGTTTCTTTTGGCGAAAAACCAGACCATCACAGATTTTGACAGGAGTTTGGAGAATGTCTACAGGGTCAAGCCAGTGAACAAAAGCAGGGTGAATCGTCAGATGAGGCACCTGTCGTTATCCCAACAAGCTCACACGGACATGTCAGATCACCTGCGTGCCGTTTGGCACAAACATCTGTGCCTCCTACAATGTTCGAACGTTCACCCTTATTCGAGGTGATCGACACATCACGATCTAAAACCTTGCTGCTCATATAAACCCTTCTGCTAGTAGTGTTGACACACTGGTCCACAATTAGGGGTACCCAAAAGAGTGTGTCCACTGGGTTACTCGTCATCTAATGGAAGACTATAAAGAGCAACCAAGGAACCTGTATGCCGAACTGCTTGCCCGTTACGAGGCTGATCGTGACAATCCTTGTTGAATATCACAGCAGGCGATGTAACGTGGGTTCACCGCTTCGAGCCGGAAACGAAACGGCAGTCCATGAAGTAATGCCACACCACCCCTACCATGAGGAAAATGTTAAAAAGCCACTTCTCAGCCGATAAAGTTATGGCGACGATCTTCTGGAACGCTGGAAGGATTACTCTGTTTGATGTCCTCCCTCATGGTGCAACGATGAACACTGAAGCATATTGCGCTGCTCTCAGGAAACTGCAGAAACGAGCTCAGCGTGTTCGTAGCCACGAAAATACAAACGAACATCTCCTTCTCCATGACAACGAAATGCTTCACAAAAGTCTGCGCATGCGAGAGGAGCTCAGAAAGCATTGGAATGTTCTTCCTCATCCACGTCACAACCCCGATCTCGAACCTTCCGACGACTATCTCTTGGGTACATTTAAGGATGCAATACACAATACGTAGGAGATCGTGATGTTATTGATGCAGCAAGAAGATGGCTCCGACATCAACTGTTAGATTGGTACCGTGTGGACATACAGGCCGTCAATGTAAGGTGCTGTAAGGCCGCCGTATTGAACATGGATTATGATGAAAAATAGGGTTCTGTAGCCAAAATAGTGCGAAATAATATGATATATTGGGTTTATCAATAAAACGAACCTGCTTTCATAAGAAAATGTATTGTATTATTTATTAAGCAGCCCTATCAAATGGTTCAAATGGCTCTGAGCACTATCGGAATTAACATATGAGGTCATCAGTCCCCTAGAACTTAGAACTACTTAAACCTAACTGACCTAAGGACATCACACACATCCATGCTCGAGGCAGGATTCGAACCTGCAACCGTAGCGGTCGAGCGGTTCCAGACTGTAGCGCCTAGAACCACTCGGCCACTCTGGCCGGCAAGCAGCCCTATCAACAAGCTGTCATTTTAACTTGCAAACACCGTCTTCTTGAGTTTCTTGGCAGTTGTCCACATCTGCAATATCTCTCCTGTACCATTCTATACTGACAACGGTTAGGAGAGCGGTGTGCCCCTCCATATCCTCATCCAAAAGCGCCTGTAGCCTGAGAATCACACGGCGGTCGGTCTGTACCGCTGGATCTGTTAGGAGAGAGTTATTTAGTTACCGTTCTATAAACAGTGCATAATCGTGGAGAACTTTGGTGGACTTCGGGTGAAGTTTACTTGAGAACCCATAGACGGCATGATTCTCAGATCATGCTTAGCTTCAAGTAGCCTGTTTCTTCATTTCCATACATCATCTATTATGTTTTATATGGGTACGAATGTTTAACCATATGTAAAAATGTGCGTCAGTGACGAAGATTTATTTTATCTACCACGCGTTTAAATGATTAACTATCACTGTTAGGTGGAAGGAGCCTTTTACGCGGTTAGATTTAGTGGAAAGCATTGCTGACTTTATGCAGCAGCATGGGAGGTGACCGAGAGTTTATCGTGTCAGTTTCACTACTGGTAACTGAGCGAATGGACCACAGAATTTATAGACGTAATACAGGAAATGGTTCGAAGGTGTTAAAAGTACATACACAGCAACTGTAACAATAGTTTTGGCGCATTGTGTCACTGAAAATTTCAATTGCTTTCCACTCTACCTCACTCACAATTTGTGGTTGTTTATAGAAGAAGTTTCTGTGGCGTTGTTCGAAAAGCTAGGTGGCAAAGCAAGGTAGGTACCTCGCAACGTAAGCGCAAGGGAAGACAGTTGCTCCAAGCCACGTCGACGAATGGGCGTACCGGTGTAGCCACGCCCAGAAACGTTTCGCTACGCCACCGGGTACAATTTCCTCCTCACAGCCTAGCTAGCACAGTGCCACGCAGCCCATTCCGCATTCATCTAGCACGCCAGCTGTGTGATCGAAGTATTAGTCACAAGTGTACATGTAGGTTCTTGTTAAATATACTCTGAGTGATTTCTTATATTTTGCACTGTGTCAAGTAACACGTTATTATTCAGAGACAGTCGTAAATACCTACTACCTCATAATAAAATAACCAATGTTTTATGTGTCATAGTATCCACTCGATATGCTGCAGGAGCAAATTAAGGAACCCTATTGTGCCGACGAGTGTATTTGCGTCCGGTACAACAGCTACATTTTTCGACAGAGAAGGGGACGAGGAAACATATTGAAACTTCATGGCCGGACACAGTATGTGATATTATTCCTGTGAAACAACATCGGGCCAGTGTTCTGCTGTATGATGAACCAACTTATTAGTACGACTCAATCCCTCTGATCTCAATACTTTCTTTAAATCGATTGGGAAGTGTATCATAAATCCATTGCAACCTCTCGTGAGGCTAGCTGACCATGAGCTGTTGTAAACCGTCCTTGATACCGTGGTATTGGAACTAGAACGCAGATGATTGCCGAGCTGGTCCCACACAGGTTTCATTGGTGATAGATCTTGGTATTATTCTGGCCATGGGAGTACGTCACCGCAATACTGACAGCTCAAAGAGACGCCTGACAAGTGCGATTGAGCACTGTCCTTTCGAAAAATGACGCCACAATACTGTTGCCTCCTAGGTAGCACATGAGGACAAAGGATGCCTGTGACGTACCGTTGTGACGTCAGGCTCCCTCGGTCTCTACCAGCCGAGACCTGACGTCATACCATATGGTTTTTCCCACTATAACGCCACAAGTAACATCGTGGTGTCTCTCTAAAACAGTGGATCAATGAGACTTCTTCCAGGTGGCCGCCATAGTCGTCCATTATGATTATTCAGGGTACTGCTGAAACATGCGTTTTCACTGAACATAGTGGACGCCATTCCTCAATGGTCCATGCTTCCTGGTCATGGCGTCTCTCCGGATACAATGGAACTGTGGTATTAATGGAAACCTGCGCTTGGGATGGTAATTCTGTAGTCCAGCTGTTGCTAGTCTCCGAGCGGTGGTTCAGGACGACACAGAATAATGGAGGGAGTATTATGTCTCCTCGGCTGCCAGGAGTAGATGTGAAGGGGTGCGATGTGGTTGGCGCACCGTAAGGCGGCACTCGGCCGTGGTGGTCACGAACTTTGACGAGTATGTCTGCCCTCACCTCCCCAGGCGGTCCACCATCGGCCAACTGTCCCATCCGAATGTCGCACGTGTCTAGAAACTTCACTATTCGACCAGCCAGCCAAGTGGAGACCGAAAATGTGTCCCCTTTCAAATTCTGTCAGGTGCTGATAATGCCATCTCACACGCCTGTTCGTCAAGTCTCTGGTGTATGCTACTACGTCTGATAACAAAGCTGAATTGAAGAGAATTAATGAACTCCCTTGGTTGCCCTACCGCTAACAAAGGATTGCGACTCCAATCATTTAAATACCTGGTGATGGTGTGTAAGTGTATGACGTTATATTGGCATCCGACCTTGATTTCTGTGCACATAATATTTTTGTCGGGCAGTGTATATTTAATAATAATAGGAACTAGAAAGTAGTTACTATGCTACTGCCAGTTACATATGTTAAATAACCGACAAATTTTTATTACGGTATATTGATAATTTTTACTTATGGACCATTCTGACAGCAACGGAATAAAACACAATTTTAGTGCCATACGCGTTTCGCCTTTATTTTCCGCAAGGTATCATCAGTGGCGGGTAGCGTGGACAATTTCTTACATATTACGCTCATGTTGCATTTTTGGTGTTGTTCTTCTTCTTATGTCAGACGGTCCATAAGTAAAAATTATCAATATACCGTAATATTTACACGTAACTAAGGAAGACAGGACTACAAAAGTTGAACATATTTTTACTTTGCTTTTGTATTCATCAACTTTTAAGCGAAGACAGATAGTTGAGACAATGATACAATACGCTGAATCTTGATGACATTTATTATAAATTTAATTGCGACTGAATGAAATGAGTTTAGTGGGCTGTGAGTCCCAGACTACGAAGTAATTGATAGAAATTGCTACACTGTATAATTTAGTTTCTCATAACAGATTTGTCACTGCAGTAAAGCCACATGATACGCTGCAAGCGTTTCGGAATTCTCGATACCATGCTTCAGTACACGAGCATTGGCCCTGTATTTGATAGAGCATAAAGTTGTGCGAATATTATGAATTTCCCGTCCCAATGCAACGCTCGTAGCTGTGAGACAAAGTCTGTCTGCAGCGCTGCGCAATTAAATCTGCATGTCATTCGATATGGAAGTGTGCAGTGATACAGAACATTTTTGGCGATATTTATATTGCATTTTAATAACAGAACGAGCTGCACAGACAGAAAACTTATCAGCTTACCAATTTTATGATTCCATCATAAAAAGTCGTCTATTTTTGACAGCTGCCAGCTTTATGATACAGATTTGCATCTGTAATGAGCTACCTGGTACATCATAAAGTAAATGCAAATATTTATCAGTATAAGCTGTGTTCAAATTTGTAAATAAAGAATATAAACTAAAATATATGTCTTTCATAAACTGCTCGTATCATATCCAGGACTGCTTCTTTAATTCTTAACCATCCATGATCAGTCGTATGTATCCTGGGGACTTTTTACGGTCCATGTGTCAATATGCTGCATCGATTTTATTTGTAGCTGCCTTTTGCCATGAAAGAGCTGAACATCTTCTGTCTTGATAAATACCCTTTTTACGTATTTTGTTTTGTTTTACACATTCTCCAATGCATTTTTGTTATTGTTGTTGTCTTCAGTTCGAAGACTGGTCTGATACAGCTGTCCATGTTACTCTAACCTATGCAAGCCTCTTCATCTCCGAATAACTACTGCAGACAATATCCTTCTGAATCTCCCTACTCAATTCGTCTCTTGGTCACCCTCTACAATAATATTTTTAACCTGTACACACCCTGCAGTACTAAATTTGTGATGCCTTGATGTCTCATAATGTATCCTATCAACCTATCCCTTCTTCTAGTTACTTTGTGCCACAAATTACTTTTACCTCCAGATCTGTTCAGTACCTCCTCATCAGCTACGCAATCTACCCACCCAATTTACAGCATTCTTCCGTCACAATTCAATATCTACTATTATCTGCCTGTGTAAACTGTTTATCTCCCATACTTTAGTTCAAACGTGGGTATACTTATACAAATACTTGAAAAAAAGACTTCCTAACACTTAAATCTATATTCGATGTTAAAAAATTTAAGACTTCCTAACTCTTAAATCTATATTCGAAGTTAACAAATTTATGTACTTTAGAAACGCTTTTCTCGTCAATCCAAATCTCAACTACAGACATCATCATTATTTTGCTACCAAAATACGAAAGCCCATCTATCCCTTTAAGTGCCCCGTTTCCTCATCGAATTCCCTAAGCATCACCTAATTTAATTCGAGTACATTCCTTTATCTATCTTTTTCTTTCGTCGATGGTCATCTGATACCCTCCTTTCAAGACCTGTGTATTGCTTTAAAAGGAGCTTCCAAGTCCTTTGCTATCTCTTACAGAATTATTATGACATTGGTAAACCTCAAACTTTTTATTTCTTCTCCCACTCCAAATTTTTCCTAAGTTTCCTTTACTGCTTCCTGAATATACAGATTGAATAACAACTTGTATAGGCTACCATCCTATCTCACTCATAAGAGCCGATGGGCATGAAAGGGAAGCATTGATTGAGAAGGTAGGGTTGTAGCTTATCCATGATGTTATGCAATCTGTTTATTCAGCAACCAGTAAAGGAAACTAAAGAGAATTTTGCCGTCTAGTTTCTATACAAGATGTAAATAGATCACTATTCCCTGTGTTTTGCACCTAAGTGTATTCCTGTCAGAACTGTCAATAGCGTTCTCTAAGTCTACAAATGCGATAAACTTAGGTTCCCTTCCCTAATCTACCTTCTAAGATAGGTCTTGGGTGGTTCGCCTGTTCCTGCATTTCTCCGGAATTCAAACTGATCTCTTCTGCAGGAGCCATCTACCAGTTTTTCCATTCTTTCATAAAGAATTCGTTTTAGCATTTTGCTACCATGGCGTATTAAACTGACAGTTTTGTATTATTCACACCTATCATCACTTGAAATTATTCCGTTCTGCTTAAATTCTGAGAGCATTTCGTCTGTCTCATACATCTTGCACGCTACATTGAAGAATTTTGCCACGACTGGCTGTTCCAAGACTGTCAGTAGTTCTGACGCAATATCTTCTATCCCGGGAACCTTATTTTGACTCTTGTCACTCAAGATCTGTCAAATTCTTCTCGCAGTATCAAATCTCTCATTCGTTATTGATATTTTTTGCCCCAGCGTGTATCAGTTCGTTTTACGAAAGTATCACTTTCGTACAGTAGAGTTGGAAATGCCATAGTTTTGTCCTTTGTCAAGACAGTTACTTTTGGAACTCTATTTGGTTGAGTCATTTTTATAGGTCTGCGTAATTGAAACCTGTGAGGTGAGATATGTGATGCAGAGTCCACACTAAGCCAGCTAGAGATACGGCGCAGTGATCAATAGACCACTTCAATTTATCTTAGTAACAGGTATCTGGCTTCCCACATTTTTATCTTCCCCTGTTTGTTCGAGTCTCTCAAGGCTTGAGTTAACATCGATCTTTCCAAATGCCGTAGCAGGATTTCTGCATTATTTTGACATATGAACTTGCCCCTCGTCACTAATGATCTACATTATGATACTCCATGACCTTCCCGTGATAATCAGTCCGAAAAACTTAAAACAAGAATGACAATGCCTGGCGAAGGGCAGAGGATCAAACGAAAAAAAAAGGACATGCAGCCCTATACTTTCTGTCAACGATGATTTCATTAGAGCTGCGCGAGTTATTGCAATCTACGATTAGGGATTATGGAGAAAGAAATCGGTTTATCACGTTGCACATCTATGGATGCCTTCTTGTGCCTAGGCGGGATAGGAAAATCACGAAAAACGTAAATATTGATGTGGGGACAGTAATTAAACACTGGTCACCTTCGTCTGAAAGCAGTGGCTTAACCATTGTACCACCTCCCTATGAGCTAAACTTAACGTTACGAACGGCGCGCAACATGTCCACCCAATAAAAAAGTAAATTTGTCGAATGTGAGTTCGCAATTTCATTTCGTGAATTGCGTGAGGAGCTTTGGACGAAAGGACACTGTGAAAGCTCGTGGGCTGGAACGACTGCCACGAAATCCGAGACTCATGTCTGGTAAACATAAATTGCTGACATTAGTTATCTCTGTAACGTGTAATAGGTGTCAATGTTTAACGCAGTGATCTCAGAGTACGATGTTGATAAGTGTTTGGTAATTATACAACCCGGATATGGCATCAAGAGGAAAAGATAAACAAGTGCGAAGGGAACTGATCAAGGAATATCCATGGTGCAGTATACTAGTAGACAACGTCTAAATGCAGCTGAGTACTCAACTTTACCAAGAGTTTGTTTAACTTACATATTTTCATTAAATTATCATTTTTTGAGACACTCCTCACAGCCGTATTGCTTCATTGAATTAAATATGTTGGTGAAGTCTTATGGCAAATAGTATTTCTTCACAGATAGATAGGCATATGTTTAGTATGTTCGCCTGTAGGATCTCCATGCGTCCCAGAGTAATGCTACGCTTTTATTCAAGTCGCTACATCTTTGCTTGCTTTTTAAAAAAGCTTTTATGAGCTATGCAGGTATGTTATTGCAGTTTCAGGGCTTAAGGATATCACATGCAGAATGCGAAGTATTTATATCATATACAGTATCACAGAGACAACTGGACAACTGCAGAAGACACTATATGGAGTAAAAGGTGCTGACAAACTGCTGACAGCGAAAAAAGATTAACGGGAGTGATTAAATTCTTTTGTAGTGTCATAATGTAAATGATAATTCTATAGTGATTCGATCAGGAGATGTAACTAATTATAGCAGACAGTGATTAGGACTATGCATTATTCTTTAGAGACTGAATAAAAAAGAAAGCATGCAGAGTATGGACATTTGGAAATCTTACCTGATCAGAGTATATCAGAGTGGAAGACATTTGCCCTCTCTGAAACTGGCACAGTACATATCACATGGAATATCAGCTACAGAAAAGAATGAAAATAATAATATTAATAAATAATTAGTATACCTTTGTAAATCGTACATTTTCAAATGATGAAAATCATGACCAGTCTTTCTGCTTTGTAGTGGATCCTTTCATACGGTAACGACAAGTTCGATACAAAAAGGAGCGAATTATGTGAGAGATACGCCAAACCCCTTACTCTGGGAAGTGAGCACTGAGTTGACTGAAGAGAGCTGAAGTAGCTGTTAACTTGTATTTGAATCGTCACATCATCAGAACATATACATATTACTTTGAGAACGAGAAATGGCGTAGTACAATGCTCTACCAGGAATAAGTTACTCGATGGCAGGGGAACAAACTTCCTATTAATTTATCATGTGTCTTCTTCCCTAGTAGATGACACTTTTTATGTTCTTCAGATTTGTTGATTTTACAATATGTTGTCTATTTCTCGTACATCATGTGATTCCACAGTTGTAATTTTACAGATGGGGGTCAATTAGTAGACTTGTTCAAGCGTATGGTGATCAAGATTATGAAATTTAAATATAAAGGCCACATAGTGTAACTATAAAAAATGAATGTATTTAGCAGTCTGTACCTCAGTAGGTACAGAAATTAACCGAACACAGGACAACAATGACAGTGGTTGGAAATGGTAAAAAAGAAAACATTGTGTTTATCTCGCTTAAAGTATCATGCAGGAACTCTCTCGTCCGATTTCTTTTCTAATACAGTTTTCATTTTCTAGCCTGGAGGCTATGGTGGGCTAAGATACAACCACCTGTAAAGCTCATTTTTTTCCAGAAAAAAACAGTCTGACGAGATCTGGGCAAGAGACTCTCCCAACTGTTATGAGGGATGTTCAACAAGTAAAGTTCTATTTTTGTTTTTGAAAGAAAAGGTGGTACGCTAGGTGATGGGAACAAACACCATGTGAATCCTCACCCGTTGCGTGTTCAGAGACGGAAGGGGCGTCAGTGGAGGGTAAATGACTCATGAGCAGAGCCTCGAAAAAGGGAGAATAGCAACATACAGACGTGCCCAAGGTTAATAGAGGACACATCACGATGGTAGAGTGGGATGTGTACCGATACCGTGGTCTCCAAGAGAACCGCGTGCTGTTATCCGCTATGAATTTGCATGTGAGACTAATGTGTCCATTATCCACCAACACCTATGCCTACATGTCTCCTCAAATCATTCATAGTTGGTGTTGCATAATCAGAGAAGCAAGTCAGAGCTTTACCTGGACGTCACTTCCAAAACAATACTGAGGTGGAGAAGGCTGCTCGATAATTCCACCCATCGCAAGGCACCGAGTTTCGCCAGAATGTTTTTTTATCTTTTTTTCAAACTATTCTCACGCTACGACTAATGCCGCAATGTAAGTGGCAACTATGTCGAAAATTAGTGCATGTGTAGAGTTCGTGATGCACGTCGTATTTGTTTTTGACCATAAAGTTCCCATGTGAAAAACAATGACGAAGCTTACTTTTTCTCAGCTGTTCTGTGTCACTGGTTGCTAATATCGAGGTGCATGTAGTCAGCACACCACCCTCCCGGCCATTATCTGTTTTCGGGAGCAGCTAAATCTCCCTCAAGTAATTCGTCAGTAGGATTTACAAGGACAAAGTGTACCCCACTTGCCAACAGCTCCAGGCAGACCTGGACGGTCACCAGCCAACGTGTTGGCCAAGCTTGACATCGATGAACTTCCGTGACCTGACGGAAACCGGTGTCTACCACTACGGCAAGGCCGTTGGAAGACAAGGATTACAATTTCTATTATGGAATTTGATAAATGAGCTTGCTTTTGAGAAGAAATTTTCACGAGACATGGTGAAATACCAGAAACCGCTCCTCCAAATTCTTCGCTTACATTCAACTCTGAGCGGTAGTTGCACTTCTTAGCTGCCAAAACTGAGAAACCATTCTCGTTCAAGTATGGTCATGCAAAAGGAATCAGGATATACACTGCATTTTCGCTCAGATTTAGGTAATCCTTGCTAATATGTGTCCAAAAATCCAACAAAAATAGTTCATTAAATTTACTCTTGAGTGAAGTATCGCAAGTGAGATCGATAATCTGTTCTTGCCCTTTCATTTTTAGACATGATGGTCTAGGATAGGGGTTCCCAACAAAACTTTCTTGAGGACCCCCTCGTCGAGCATGATTCGGACCTTGTCATATCACAGTATCAAGTACCTAAAAAAGCCAAATTAAGAGTCTTTTTATACGTTTTGTATTTTTGGAACTGAGAGAAAACGTTGACATATTCATTATTGAAAAAATATTGAGCGGCCAAAACAAAAGAATCTGTTATCATACGAAATATATTTAATATATTTTTTATTCTAATAGCATCTTGCAGACCCCTCTGGCATAGCTCGCGGACACCTGGAGGTCCGCGGACCATCTGGTGGGAACCACTGATCTAAGGAGAATTTTTGGATGGGTTTTAACTCGATTAAATTTATCAAAATTGTCTCTGAAATACTTTTAGTGTTGCAAGATGATGAAGAACCGGGCGTTTACCTCCACTGGAAGTACCAGATTACCTGTGTTCTCTCACACCAAAGTAAGGATGGGGAACATATCTAGCATGCCACTTTTCATTCGGTATTCCCACAGCGATAATTTCGTTATGAACGTCTTAACTTTTTCGTTCCAAGATAATGCAATTGAGTTATTTCCTTGAAGAGCAGCGTTAAGATTATGTAGTTTATCAAAATGTCAGTGAGGTAAGACATTTCCAGTGGAAACTCTGCATTGCTGAAACAATCTGCAAGAGAGCGACTATCCTCCTTTAACAAACAGAATACATCATTCCTCAATCCAAACTTTCTTTTTAGTACTTTACCCTATGAAAACCATCGACCGTTACTAAAAATGAGCAGTCGTATTTGTTCAGCACCCATCTCTTCGCAAAGCACTTTGAAAAGCTTTGTTTTTATGGAGTTCGTCCTAGTAGTATAATCTGTTTCAATAACCGTTTTCAGCACGTCATGAAAAGGTGGACTAAGTTCTTTGGCCGCCAGAGCCTCCCGAGGTATCGTGCTGTGAGTCCACACAGCTACAGGAGCTACAGGTTTAACTTTCGTCTGCACTCCACCTTGAATTCCATACACCGGGCATTCTTTACCCGTACTCACTCCATAGTAATTGTTCAATCATATTCCATTTTGGTTTAGAAAGTGTTGGTGGTGGCAAAAAGGCTGTGTTCAGTATCGGCTCAGAGAAAAGCAATTCTGCTCGAATATGAAACTCATTAACGAAGCGAACATAAGCAATCAAGTGAGCATCGTTATGAACATTTGTCGTTTCGTCCACTTGAAGCACAAAACAATTGTTACGCAGTTTATCGATTAACTGGTGGAGCAAATCGTCCGAAACATCTAAAATTCTTCTATGCATTGTGTCATTAGAGATAAGAATACTTTCCAATTGTTGAGCAAATAGGCCACCAAACATGTTGAGTAAATGACTCACCAAACATTGTTGATACTATGCCAGTCGCTGCTGATAAAATCAATGTTTCTGCAACCGTATGTGCTTTCTGGCATTTTGCAGTCCTACGTAAAATCTAGTAAAACGCTAAAGAGCTCGTAGAAGTCACATTCTTCGTTTTAGCGCCTAGCGTGTAGCGTTTAGCAATTCACTGTGGTCGACCGCGTTTCGCTTAACATCGACGACGGTCGAAATTCAACCCAGATCAACGGCATCTTATTTGTTTGAAGGAAAAGGTAAACGCAATTATTTGTTACTAAAAATACAGGGTGTTACAAAAAGGTACGGCCAAACTTTCAGTAAACAGTCCTCACACACAAAGATAGAAAATATATTATGTGGACATGTGTCCGGAAACGCTTACTTTCCATGTTAGAGCTCATTTTATTACTTCTCTTCAAATCACATTAATCAGGAATGGAAACACACAGCAACAGAACGTACCAGCGTGACTTCAAGCACTTTGTTACAGGATATGTTCAAAATGTCCTCCGTTGGCGAGGATACATGCATCCACCCTCGCATCCTCCATCGCATGGAATCCCTAATGCGCTGATGCAGCCCTGGAGAATGACGTATTGTATCACAGCCGTCCACAATACGAGCACGAAGAGTCTCTACATTTGGTACCGGGGTTGCGTACACAAGAGCTTTCAAATGCCACCATAAATGAAAGTCAAGAGGGTTGAGGTCAGGAGAGCGTGGATGGAATTGGTCCGCCTCCACCAATCCATCGGTCACCGAATCTGTTGTTGAGAAGCGTACGAACACTTCGACTGAAATGTGCAGGAGGTCCATCGTGCATGAACCACATGTTGTGTCGTACTTGTAAAGGCACATGTTCTAGCAGCACAGGGTATCCCGTATGAAATCATGGTAACGTGCTCCATTGAGCGTAGGTGGAAGAACGAAACTAAAATGAGCTCTAACATGGAAATTAAGCGTTTCCGACACATCTCCACCTAACATCTTTTCTTTATTTGTGTGTGAGGAATGTTTCCTGAAAGTTTGGCCGTACCTTTTTGTAACACCCTGTATACAGGGCGAAGAAAAATTCGCGCACCAGGACTTCGCAGTGCGATCCCTCACATACTAGCAATAAAAAATTCCTCTCATAAAATTTCGTGCTATGCATATTTCGGGCAGTAAATGGACGTTAAAGGTTGGCAGTCTGGCAACGCTGCAATCACGTGTAAAAATGGTTCAAATGGCTCTGAGCACTATGGGACTTAATTTCTGACGTCATCAGTCCCCTAGAACTTAGAACTACTTAAATCTAACTAACCTAAGGACATCACACACATCAATGCCCGACGCGAGATTCGAACCTGCGACTGTAGCGGTCGCGCGGTTCTAGACTGTAGCGCCTAGAACCGCTCGGCCATCCCACCCGGCAATCACGTGTATTCTAACCACGTGTATTTTAATCACTTCTGCCAGGAAACTCAAACGTTCCAGTACAGCTGGTACAGGGGATAGCATTTTGGGTTAGAATGCAGAGGAGATCGAGGTTTCGTTAATGGGTCGAGGCATATCTGTTGTTATGTGGTAAAAGCTGTCTGCTATCTGGTGTCTTAGTACAGCGAGCTCAGGGGTTCGTCTACAAAATATTTGCAGTTATGTACTACGAACACAGAAATAGAAGTACAATCGTTTTAATTTGTCAGTTTTTAAAGAAACCATTTCCTTGTCGTGGAGTGAATTCTTTCGCACCACTGCAGCTGCTAGATTCCAAACTTGTTTTGTGTTTACCGGTCCCCAGTGGTGCAATCGATTAATACCAACTATTATTATTGCTACGTTCAGGTCCATTGCATTTCATTAGGGCCTTACATCACTAGTAGGGCTAGCAAGGTACTTTGCAAATAATTTCGATGCTACAGTTGGGGAATGGCACACGGAAAACTGCTTGTAGATGCAATGGCGCGAAACAATTTTCTTTAAAATCTGACGATTAAAAACTATTGTACTTACATTTCTGCTTTGGTAGAATGTAACTGTAAACGTTTTGTAGAAGAACCACCTTAATCGCTGAATGACGCTTAAGGCGCCAGACACCGTACCACGCAGATTACTTTCAGCAACTAAAAACAAACCAACCTCGACACTGAATGGAACCCTGGACCTCCTGCATGCCAGCGCAAAACTGTATCCACTGCAACAAGCGCACAGCTATATTTTATTTGCCGACGAACGTTGTTACAATAATCGTCATTACGGTGTAGTCAGATTACAAATTTTTAAGGTACATTTACTACCCGAAATACAAGCAGAACGAAATTTTCTGACAGACAGTTTTGTATGGTCAGTATTTGAGTAATCGCGCAGCGAAGGCAGAGTGAGCAAATTTTTATGTGTGAGTAATTAATGTATAACGACGTAGTATAACACGTTCAAACGATTAATATTACAAGACCACAGGTTACTGAAAGTGTGAGATGCACCATTGCAAATGTGAAATACTTGCACTTAAATTTTTTTTTTTGGTCATCAGTCTCCTGAATGGTTTGATGCGGCCCGCCACGAATTCCTTCCCTGTGCTGACCTCTTCATCTCAGAGTAGCACTTGCAACCTACATCCTCAATTATTTGCTTGACGTATTCCAATCTCTGTCTTCCTCAACAGTTTTTGCGCTCTACAGCTCCCTCTAGCACCATGGAAGTCATTCCCTCATGTCTTAGCAGATGTCCTATCATCCTGTCCCTTCTCCTTATCAGTGTTTTCCACATATTCCTTTCCTCTCCGATTCTGCGCAGAACCTCCTCATTCCTTACCTTATCAGTCCACCTACTTTTCAACATTCGTCTATAGCACCACATCTCAAATGCTTCGATTTTCTTCCGTTCCGGTTTTCCCACAGTCCATGTTTCACTACCATGCAATGCTGTAGTCCAGACGTACATCCTCAGAAATTTCTACCTCAAATTAAGGACGGTGTTTGATATTAGTAAACTTCTCTTGGCCAGAAATGCCTTTTTTGCCATAGCGAGTCTGCTTTTGATGTCCTCTTTACTCCGTCCGTCATTGGTTATTTTACTGCCTAGGTAGCAGAATTCCTTAACTTCATTGACTTCGTGACCATCAATCCTGATGTTAAGTTTCTCGCTGTTCTCATTTCTACTTCTCATTACCCTTGTCTTTCTCCATACTGTGTACTCATTAGACTGTTCATTCCATTCAGCAGATCATTTAACTCATCTTCACTTTCACTCAGGATAGCAACGTCACCAGCGAAGCGTATCATTGATGTCCTTTCACCTTGTATTTTAATTCCACTCCTGAACCTTTCTTTTATGTCCATCATTGCTTCCTCGATGTACAGATTGAAGAGTAGGGGCGAAAGGCTACAGCCTTGTCTGACACCTTTCTTAATACGAGCACTTCGTTCTTGATCGTCCACTCTCATTATTCCCTCTTGGTTGTTGTACATATTGTATATGACCCGTCTCTCCCTATAGCTTACC
Organism: Schistocerca serialis cubense; assembly: GCF_023864345.2. Classification (NCBI taxonomy): domain Eukaryota; kingdom Metazoa; phylum Arthropoda; class Insecta; order Orthoptera; family Acrididae; genus Schistocerca; species Schistocerca serialis. Next base: position 153,705,157 of record NC_064643.1, read on the forward strand.
CCTACTTTTTTCAGAATCTCGAACAGCTTGCACCATTTTATATTGTTGAACGCTTTTTCCAAGTCAACAAATCCTATGAACGTGTCTTGATTTTTCTTTAGCCTTGTTTCCATTATTAGCTGTAACGTCAGAATTGCCTCTCTCGTCCCTTTACTTTTTCTAAAGCCAAACTGATAGTCACCTGGCGCATTCTCAATTTTCTTTTCCATTCTTCTGTATTTTATTCTTTTAAGCAGCTTCGATGCACGAGCTGTTAAGCTGATTGTGCGATAATTCTCGCACTTGTCAGCTCTTGCCGTCTTCGGAATTGTGTGGATGATGCTTTTCCGAAAGTCAGATGGTATATCGCCAGACTCATATATTCTACACACCAACGTGAATAGTCGTTTTTTTGCCACTTCCCCCAATGATTTTAGAAATTGTGATGGAATGTTATCTATCCCTTCTGCCTTATTTGACCGTAAGTCCTCCAAAGCTCTTTTAAATTCCGATTAAAATACTGGATCCCCTAAATCGACTCCTGTTTCTTCTTCTAACACACCAGACAAATCTTCACCCTCATAGAGTCTTTCAATATATTCTTTCCACCTATCTGCCCACTCCTCTGCATTTAACAGTGGATTTCCCGTAGCACTCTTAATGGTACCACCGTTGCTTTCAATGTCACCAAAGGTTGTTTTGACTTTCCTGTATGCTGAGTCTGTTCTTCCGACAAACATATCTTTTTCGATGTCTTCACATTTTTCCTGCAGCCATTTCGTCTTAGCTTCCCTGCACTTCCTATTTATTTCATTCCTCAGCGACTTGCATTGCCGGCCGGAGTGGCCGTGCGGTTCTGGGCGCTACAGTCTGGAGCCGAGCGACCGCTACGGTCGCAGGCTCGAATCCTGCCTCGGGCATGGAAGTGTGTGGTGTCCTTAGGTTAGTTAGGTTTAATTAGTTCTAAGTTCTAGGCGACCGATGACCTCAGAAGTTAAGTCGAATAGTGCTCAGAGCCATTTGAACCATCGACTTGTATTTCTGTATTCCTGATTTTCCCGGAACATGTTTGTACTTCCTCCTTTCATCAATCAACTAAAGTAATTCTACTACCATTCAGCAGATCATTTAATTCATCTTCACTTTCACTCAGGATAGCAATGTCACCAGCGAAGCGTATCTTTGATATCCTTTCACCTTGTATTTTAATTCCACTCCTACATTCTTTGTACCTATGTTTTCCTTCCCAACTTCTTGATGCCCCATTTTAGAGATGTCCATTCCTCTTCAACTGTACTGCCTACTGCGCTATTCCTTATTGCTGTATCCATAGCGTTAGAGAACTTCAAACGTATCTCGTCATCCCTTAGTACTTCCGTATCCCACTTCTTTGCGTATTGATTCTTCCTGACTAATGTCTTGAACTTCAGCCTACTCTTCATCACTACTGTATTGTGATCTGAGTCTATATCTGCTCCTGGGTACGTCTTAAAATCCAGTATCTGATTTCGGAATCTCTGTCTGACCATGATGTAATCCAACTGAAATCTTCCCGTATCTCCCGGCCTTTTCCAAGTATACCTCCGCATCTTGTGATTCTTGAACAGGGTATTCGCTATTACTAGCTGAAACTTGTTACAGAACTCAATTAGTCTTTCTCCTCTTTCATTCCGTGTCCCAATCCCATATTATCCTGTAACCTTTTCTTCTACTCCTTCCCCTACAACTGCATTCCAGTCGCCCATGACTATTAGATTTTCGTCCCCCTTTACATACTGCATTACCCTTTCAATATCCTCATACACTTTCTCTATCTGTTCATCTTCAGCTTGCGACGTCGGCATGTATACCTGAACTATCGTTGTCGGTGTTGGTCTGCTGTCGATTCTGATTAGAACAACCCGGTCAGTGAACTGTTCACAGTAACACACCCTCTGCCCTACCCTCCTATTCATAACGAATCCTACGCCTGTTACACCATTTTCTGCTGCTGTTGATATTACCCGATACTCATCTGTCCACAAATCCTAGTCTTCCTTCCACTTCACTTCACTGACCCCTGCAATATCTAGATTGAGCCTTTGCATTTCCCTTTCCAGATTTTCTAGTTTCCCTACCACGTTCACTTCAATAATCGGCGTAACTAGGAGAATGTGGAAAGCATGAATGGAAACGTTCATGTATTGTGTTGTACAGGTGCCAGATGTCAGTTTATGGGATGGGGTTCCATGGCTGTTGCACGTGGTTGGCCAATACAGTCAAGCGTATTGGTTGGCAACAGCGGTATATGATCGAGTGTTGTTCTGTTGGAAGGAACGCCTGCAATGCTGTACACGAATGGCAGCACAACAGCTCGATTACTAGAATGTCACTCAAATTTTGAGTCGGGGTGCACGGGATAACCACGAGAGTGCTCCTGCTATCATCCGAAATCGCATCCAAGACCAGTAACTGTAGGTATATGTTAAGTTTGTCTAGCACGACGGCAGGTTTGTTGGAGGCCCTCTAATGATAACACAGCCATTTCTGGCACCGAGGCAAACCCAGCTTTAATCATAAAAACCAACAGGCTTCGACCCAACGTTCTCTCGCTTGGTGGGATGCACGTTACTGGCAGTCTGTCTCGCTGCTGTCCTTGAAGTGTGCGATCTGTAACAGTGTGACTGTGGTGAGAATTTCTGCTCTAATTGCATCTGCAGTTTCAGTACGATTCGCCAGAACCATACGCTGAACACTACGGCATTTCCTCTCGGTAGTGCCACATGGCGGTCAGGAGATCGGTCTCCTTGCCACAGCACATTCTCGCTGCCAGTAATTGTGTACAGTGGTTACATTCCTGCCGTGTCTTTCTCAATTATAGCAGAACGAACATCCAGCTTCTCGTAGCCCTATTACATGACCTCTTTGGAAGTCAGTGAAGTGTTAATAATGGCGACTTTTTCCCCTTGAGTCATTCTTGACTAACATCAGCTCGTCAATTCCACTCTGAAAGGTAACTAACATTCACGACCGTTACATTGTGTATTTAAAGCAAACCCGTTGTTGATCCTATAGTGACGCTACTAGCGCCACTATTATGCGAAAATGTAAATAGACATCTTTCACATGTAGAAACGCGCCTACCAACTTCGTTCGATATCGTACAACTGCTCTTTGGTGTTCCGATATTTTTTTTGCATCAGTATATATAGTGTCCCACTTCCGCACCATTCGCCCACCCCTCCCCCTTCTCCTGGGGGCACGCCCAATGTCTGAGAACATTTGGTCTAACACATTGTAGATACTATTAGTTAAATCTTCGCCTCAATGTGTATTACTTGTACTTCTGCTCTTTTCCTAATGAATGTTTCGCATTAATGAGCTGAGATATAAATAACACTATATGCTGTACCATGTCAAAGCAGTTCCTTTCGTAATTTATACGCAGAGTCGTTTATATATTAATCACTTAAATTTCTTCTTTAAAGGCAATTGTATTCCACACTTTAAAGTGCAGAAGTGGATGCGTTTCAAGTACGAGTACATGAAAAATCCTGAGGATATTCAGCTTTGGAAAAGTACAAAAGAATGGCACTAATTGCATCGCAATACGTCATTTACATCCCGTGAAATTGCAAAGCGAAGTTAAAGCTTGAACTAACGAAAAGCACCGCTGTGGCACATCCCACATAACAATGTTTGTGGTAGGAAACTGTTATTACTTTCTGCCCTCGTGAAAACAATGAAAGTAAGATTGCATACGCCAATCACATCGCTATTATGACCAAAGGGGGGTTCATACTTGCATCTCGAGACGCGCAGTAGTGTAGTTTAAGTGTAACCACAATGGAGGTGTATCTCTTGAGAGGCCAGACAAACGTCTGGTTCTTGAAAAGCGGTGGCAAACTTTTCAGTAGTTGGTAGGGGCTACAGTCTGGAGGATTGACTGATCTGACCCTGTGACATAAATCAAAACGGCCTTTTGAGCCGGTACTGCGAACATCAGAAAGCAAGGGGAAATTAACTCCATAATGTTTGAAGAGCACATGCAGCCCTACTATATGGTTAAAAAATTATGGCGTGCTCTTGGGTAAAGTATTCCCGAGGTAAAATAGTCCCCCATTCGGATATCTGGGTAGGGACTACTCAGGTGGATGTCAGTATCAAGAGAATGAAACTGGAATTCTATGGACCGGATCGTAGAATGTTAGATCTCTTAATCGGCGGGTAGGTCAAAAAATTAAGAAGGGGAAATGAGTAGGCGGAAGTCAGATATAGTGGAAATCAGTGAAATTCGGTTTCAGGAGGAAGAGGGCTTCTGGTCAAGTGAATTCAGTGTGATAAATACAAAGTCAAATAGGAGTAATGCAAAAGTGGGTTTAATAATGAATATGAAAAAGGGAATGTGGTTAAGCTACTATGAACAACATACTGACCGAATTATCGTAGCCGAGACAGACACAATGACCACGCCTACCATAGCAGTAGAAGTTTACAAGGCAACTAGCTCCGCAGATCATGAAGTGATTTATCCACATGAAGTGGTGTGTGCTATTGACAAGAGATTTCAGATCGATTTCGTATTTCTGGATTTCTGGAAGGCTTTTGAACTGTACCACACAAGCGACTTGTAATGAAATTGCGTGCTTATGGAATATCATCTCCGTTATGTGACTGGATTTGTGATTTCCTGTCAGAGAGGTCACAGTTCTTAGTGATTGACGGAAAATCATCGAGTAAAACAAAAGTGATTTCTGGCGTTTCCCAAGGTAGTGTTATGGTTCCTTTGCTGTACCTTATCTCTATAAACGATTTGGGAGACAATCTGAGCAGCCATCTTCGGTTGTTTGCAGATGACGCTGTCGTTTATCGACTAATAAAGTCATCAGAAGATCTAAACAAACAGAAAAACGATTTAGAAAAGATATCTGCATGGCGCGAATAGTGGCAGTTGACCCTAAATAACGAAAAGTGTGAGGTCGTCCAGGAACTCGTTAAACTTCGGTTACGCGATAAATCAGTCTAATATGAAAGCCGTAAGTTCAACTAAACACGTAGGTATTACAATTACGAACAACTTAAATTGGAAGGAACACATAGAAAATGTTGTGGGGACGGCTAACTAAAGACTGCGTTTTTTGGCAGGACACTTAGAAAATGTAACAGACCTACTAAGAAGACTGCCTACACTAGGCTTGCCCGTTCTCTTTTAGAATACTGGTGCGCGTTGTGTGATCCTTACCATATAGGACTGACGGAGCGCATCCAAAATGTTCAAATAAGGGCAGCACGTTTTGTATTATCGCTAAATATGGGAGTGTCACTGAAATGATACAAGATTTGGGCTGGACATAATTAAAGGAAAGACGTTTTTCGTTACGACGGAATCTTGTCACGAAATTCCAATCAGCAACTTTTTCCTCCGAAGGCGGAAATATTTTGTTGACACCGACCTACATGACGTGGTACGATCACCACTGTAAAATAAGGGAAATCAGAGCTCGTACGGATAGATAAGGTGTTCATTCTTTCGGCGCGCTGTACGAGATTGGAATAATAGAGAATTGTGAAAGTGGTTCGATGAACCCTCTGCCAGGCACTTAAATGCGATTTTCAGGGTATCCATGTAGCTGTAGATGTAGAAGAAATAGTTAAAGGAGGCGAAAATTTTATTGTGTTGGGAGACTGAATCTAATAGTAACAAAATGAAGAGAAGGAGAAATAGTGGGTGAATATTGACCGGAAGAAGGAATAAAACAGAAAGCCACAAGGTAGAATATCGCCCAGAGCATATTTTAATCACCGTTAACACATCGTTGAAGAACCATAAAAGAAGGTTTTACACATGGAAGATACCTCGTTACATTGGAAGGTTTCAGATTGACTATATAATGGTTACACACGGATTTATTAACGAGATTTTAATTGAAAGATATTTCCAGGGGCAGATGTGGTCTCTGGCCACAATTTATTGGCTATGAACTGTAGATTATAACTGAAGAAACTCGAAAAATGTAGGAAATTACGGAGATGGGACCTGGATATGTTGAAAGAGCCTGAGGATAGCAGGAATTTCAGATCGAGTATTAAGTACTGGTTGACTAGAACAGGGGAAATGAATATAGCAGAGGACGAATAGTTAGCTTTTGGAGGTGAAATAGTGAAGGCAGCAGAGGATCAAAAGGTAAAAAGACAGGCTGATTAAAAATACTTGGAGAACAATGGAGGCAGTGAATTTAATTGATGGAAGGAGAAAATTTAAAAATGCAGCAAATGAAGCAGGCGAAAGGGAGTATTAAAATTTAAAAAAAAAAAAATGTGAGTGACAGAAAGTGTAAAATGGCTAAGCAGGAATGGCTAGACGATAAATGCAAGAGTTTAGAAACATATTTCACAAGGGGAAAAACAGACACCACCTACAGGAAAATTAAAGAGACCTTTTGGAAATAGAAGCAGCTGTATGAAAATCAAGAGAACAGATGAGAAACCAGTCCCTAGCAAGAAAAGGGAAAGCTGCATGTTTGAAGCATTATACAGAATGCTTATAAAGGGAGATGAACTTCAAGGCAGTATTATGCAATTGGATGAGGACATAGATGAAGAGGGTATAAAGATATGATGCTACGAGAAGAATCTGTCAGAGATTTGGAAGATATAAGTCGAAGCAAGACTCCAGCAGTATACAATATTTGATCAGAACCCCCTGCAGCCTTCGTAAGGTCTGCCATTACAAAACTCTTCCATACGGTGTGCAAGAAATGCCCTCAGACTTCAAGAATAATGTAATAATGCCAATTTCAAGCAAGGCAGTTGCTGACTCACGTGAATATTATCAAATTATCTATTTAAGAAGTCATGGTTGAAAAATACTAACATGAATTATTCGCCAACCGCTGTGGCAGAGCGGGTCTAGGCGCTTCAGTCTGGAACCGCGCTGCTTCAACGGTCTCAGTTTCGAATCCTGCCTCGGTCATGGATGTGTGTGATGTCCTTAGGTTTGTTAGGTTCAAGTAGTTCCAAGTTCTATGTTAAGTCCCATATTGCTCATAGCCATTTGAACCATTTTTGTGATAAGCTCCATTCGTTTTTCAGTTATGTGATTCGTTGTGACTGTGGTGTGGGTAAATAAGCATCATCTCAAATTTTCATCATTTGTAAACTGTTGCGTAAGAACGATAGTTATTCTGTAGTTGATCATGCTTAACATTACATTTAATTATTTCTGTTAACAAAAAAGGTTCCTTTCTTTTCCCGATAAGGAATTTTGTTGCATGTGTACTTCACATAACCAAAGGTCAGTTTACAAGTTAATGAAACTGTCATAACTTTCTTCTCTCATATTAACAGTATTCCTGTTTTCAGGTTGATGTAGTTACGTTAACGTTTTGTATATCTCATATTGACTAGAGCTGCGCTGTGTTGTCCTCTACTCCATTGTGTAACATTTTCATTTCATCTTCACAGTTAATATTTCGTTGCCTTCTAATTCATGTACCAAATTTATGTCCTCCATTTTTATGCAAAAGATAGCTTTTAACTTTTACTGTTAGTCTGTAATCAGTATTTCCCTATACGTGTAAGATATTATTACCATGTAATATCATCACATCTTAAGACTTTATAATTCTATGGGTATCAAGAGCGGTCATTGTCCAAACCTCATAAAAAACTATCATCCGTTTCCTGTAATACATTCATTTTGTGTAGTGGGAGAGATTATGCCTTATGATACATGCCAGTTTATTCCCAAATTGCTATGCAGCTTATTTTTATATTGTAACAGGCACATCTCAACAGTTGTTTGTTTATTGCTGCATGAAAACTCCAGGCAGTATTCACAACTGCCTGTATTTGCACTGGTGACAATTTCTTCTTGTGCTTTCCTTTCATTACGGTGAAGAAGACTTGTTATTTCCTGCAGCTGACTGTTGAAAGGGAAGTTACGTTAGAATGACTGGAGAGTCATGGACTTGTTGGGTGCTGAAAGACGTCTCTGGATTGATATAGATTATAGGATCTTTACATGTCTGCACAAGAGTGGCATAGAAAAGGGTAGATTCCATTCAATTAAACCTGCACTCTGTGAGGTGCTCAAGGGAATCCTTTTGGATTGGATAAGATCCGAAGGACTGGCGGAAAACACGGAGCTTCAGACTGTGAAATCAAAAGTTGGACGCCGCCATGCAGCACAGGAATTTTTCTTTAACTCTGAGAGAGGGGGTTGTGACTGGCTCACAGTAATTATTTCAATATATGGCTCGATTTCGTGAGTTTGCCTAAGTGCATGGTCTTTCTTTGGCCATGGGTAAAAATCTGTCATGTTGGGATCTTTCTTCAAATCACTAACAATTTTCGCAGTTATTGGCCAAATCCGCTACACAGTTTCATAAGGTTGCTTCATGTGTCCACCTACTTCTTCGATATCTCCAATCTCTTGTCCAGTTATTAAATATTTACGTAGTTGATGTAGTGGGTAAATCACTTCGTTCGATGTCTTATGGTAATAAACCAAATTGTTCCAGTGACTGCTAGTTTACTTTAGTAGCTGATGGGTTGCTTCAGTAATACACCCATGTGATGTGTGGTACTCATTTTTACATGTTTAATTGGGCCGCTACAGTAATTTTTGTTTAATAAGGCCATAATCTCATCGGACGGTTCCCATCCGCGTAGGTCACTGGGCATGACACTTGTAGCATCTCAGTGGTTTGCTAAACAGATCACTCGACACCTAACAGTTACAACTTTAAATCATTACGTATATTATATTCGACTTAATTGTGGAAGCAGTCTTCAGTGCATATATGGTAGTGAACGAGAGAACCAAATTATTTATCATATGACTTGAAAATCACTCACGCCACTTTTCCACTCAAAACACGAGTATATCATGAGTTTTGTGGGACCCAATGGCAAGCGCGGGGCAGGCGGTTTGTAATTGCGATATCGCTTCTCAAGCAATCTCCTCACCTCCTTGTAAACGCGCCCTCTCGTTACCTGAACTTGCTCAAACGACGCGCTTACAAAGGCGAGTAATTGCTTTCAGATTTCTTGTCTCCCCTAACGGCTGAACGCGGTGCAGCGGTGTCATAGAGCCAAGGTACCGCAGGGTGTTGGTGTGGCGAGGACAGAGTAAAGGGCGCCGCCCTAAGGGCCGAAATTAGTTCGCTAGGCGGCAGAAAAGCAGCTCCGTCTTTGGCTTCCTGGGCATTAATGGACGGCACAATAACGGCCAGAGGAGGTCGTTGTTGTCGATACCCTGAAGTTGAAGCGGACTGAAAGGTGATAACAAAACTGTGCTCCAGGGGAAAACGAAGTTACATAGCGAAGGAAAAGTTTAATCTGAAACGCCAAAAGAGTTTCTTTTCTCTCGTCATTCTTTTCTCTCTTTCATTCATTGAACTTTTTCTGTTTGATCACTTAAGAAATTTCTAAGGATTTAGTAAGGCATTACAGGAAAGGTTACACTCATTCAAAAAATTTCTAACAAATTTTTAATTTAACTTACGGAGTAATTTTAATGGAAAAAGACAGCAATACAGTTCTGGGCTAGTTCACTCTTCCGTACCAATGACAGCAAGACAAAACGTCCGAACAGAGCGAATGTGATTTATTCATCTAATTGCTAGATGATATAGCTACACATTCACAGTAAGTGCTGCTACGTACGTTTATTTAGTGGGGACGAATTTTGGGTGACTCACAATTCAGACCAATACGAATTAAAAACAAATTTTCTCAGTCATTACCATTTCCAGAGGTTCGACGCTGCCCGCCACGGTCTCTTCTCTTGCGCCAGCCAGTGCCTCTCAGAGCAGTACCACGCCACAGCCTTCAGTTGTCCCCCGTATTTATTCTAAATTTTTCCTTCCCGTTAATGTCTTGCCCATACAGTGCCCTGGAGCACCACAAAGTTCCTCCGTGGTGTCCTAATACGTATCCTAACATTCTGCCACTTCTTATAGCCACTGTTCAATACTTTATCCTTTTTTTACAGATTATGGATACAATCACCTCATTTCTTATCTTCTTAGTTCACTCGGTTCTAACCATCCTTCCAATACACTACATAAATCGCCACCCCGGGTGGAATCTCAGTTCGGTTTTGCAGATGGTACGCTGTGTCACTGGGGCTTCACTTAACTTACATATACTGCAAATTACTCGCCTAGCGCGTAGTCCCGAGCAGCCGGTAAAAAGATCTTGTTTCTAAAGCATACAACAAGGGCAAAAGATCGGACGCGCCAAATTACATACCTATATTCTTAAAATCGGCTTGCTGTAGAATTCTTGAACATGTTCTGGATGCGAACATAATAAATTTCTTTGAGAAGGATGAGTTGCCGTCCTCAGATCAGCACGCGGTTGGGAAACATCACTCATGCGAAATTCACCTTGCACTTTTCTCATACGATATTCTGCAAATCACGTAATACGGGCGACAAGTAGAATCCATATTAGATTTCCAAAAAGCGTTTGACACGGCGCCACACTACAGGTTGTTAACGAAGGTACGAGCAGACGGAATATGTGAGTGGCTCGCACACTACTTAAATACCAGTACAGTGTGCTCTATGAGGAGTGCTCCCTAGAGGCAAGGGTACTGTCAGCAGTGTGCCACGGAAGTGTGACAGGACCGATACTGGAATGAGATTTTCACTCTACAACGGAGTGTACGCTCATATGAAACTTCCTGGCAGATTAAGACTGTGTGCCGGACCGTGACTCGAGCTCGGAACTTTTGCCTTTCACGGGCAAGTGCTCTACCGTCTTGGGTAGCCCAGACGGTAGAGCACTTGAAAGCGAAAGGCAAAGGTCCCGAGTTCGAGTCTCGGTACGGCACACTGTAAGGTGTCAGGCAAATCCAACACCTTCCATGAAAACCCTGACATGACAAGCAAATCCAGTAATATGTCACATAGCTCCGAATATCGTGACATTAAATTAACCAAATACGAGCAACGAGTGAGCAAATGGAATACCACAAACTAACACAAGAATGCCTAAATGCATGTCATACCTCCCCACCGTGAGACAGACGCAGTTCCGAGGGGAGAAACGAGAACAGAAGCCGAGAGCAGAACCGTGTTAAGCGAGAAGGCCCTACGATAAGGGACAGACACCCACGTCGCCAGCTAACCGCTAGGACCACCCCTGACGCAAGTTTTAGCGTGAGACTTTTTTGCGTCTCTGTTACGTAAGGACCACCTCCCAGCCCATGTTAAAAGCTAGAGCCCTCCAGAAGAACAGTACAGATCTTACGATAACATAAAAAGGGCCACCCCAGCCGCACGTTTTAGCGTGAGACTTTTTCGCGTCTCTGTTACGTTAGGACCACCCTCCAGCCCATGTTAAAAGATAGAGCCCTTCAGAAGAACAGTATTTGTCTTACGATAACGTTTAAAGGACCACACCAGCTGCAAGTTTTAGCGTGAGACTTTTTCGCGTCTCTGTTACGTTGCAAACTTTAAAAACATAGCCCCACCACGAAAAGTATAACGTTTCTCATTGGACAGACAGAATTTTTGTAGGCGGAGCTTAAGGTTATCGCTGAGACCTGATTGGTCAGATTAAAACACAGCCAGATAGTTTTTTTTAAACCAACTTCGGTAAATTGTAGTAAGGAGAAGTTAGGACAGAGTTGCTTCGGACACGGCGAGATGAGCGGAGCTGTGCTGCCCGCCGCCCCCTGACAAACACCGACAAGGTAATGAACGCACTCGATGCCGCATAACAGCGCATAAAGCTTCACTCAGAACTGCAGAAGTCTCATCTGTTACACCCCCTTTTTGCGTAATACTAGTGTCGATTGTCAAGTAAAGCTCATGGTGTTCACGTTTGCCACTTGAAGTAAAAATCCGAAACGCGATGATTTTTCTGTTATATAGTTATTGAGAAGCCACATCAGCCACTGTAATGTACGACAAGTTAGATAAGTAATTAAAGATAATTGAGGGTCACTGTAGAATATTTTGATAGTTTTCTCTTTTGTGTAACTTAATTTAAACCTAGATTATACATGTGATATGGCATAGGTCATCCTTCGATCCATTGTAGAACTTGAAACCCATTCAGGGAATATTCGTTCACATTTTTGTTGAACGCAGTTGGTTTTTACCATCCTGTACTAAAACATTTCCTTTTATCAATAGTGCAATTTATAAACAATGTTTTGTGAGTAGAATAAAATTTCCAATGGTAAACTTAACTGCTTTTTCGATGTTATTTTACCAGCTAACTAACAATAGGAAAGCCTTGAACCCCTTCCACTAAATTTAGTTAGTATTAAGATTCTTTTACAGGGAGTGCAGTGGAGCTGACGCTGAAATCATTAAGTATTTGGTTATATCATCGCTAGTCTCACTGAACTCTTCTGAATTCTACATGTCATGTGTGGTCTGGCGTCTCCTTACCAGCAACAGGTCCCAGGTTCAAACTAGACAAGTCCCTAAAAGACACGCTCAGTGCGTCGTTGCGCGAAAGTGGTAGGGAGGCACGATATAGAACAAACAGACACCACGCAGAATGTTAGAACACAGTTTTAATCTGCCAGGAAAATGCGTATCAGCGCAAACACCGCTGCAGAGTGAAAATCTCATTCTGGAAACATCCCCCAGGCTGTGGCTAAGCCATGTCTCCGCAATATCCTATTCTTACAGGAGTGCTAGTTCTGCAACGTTCGCAGAAGAGCTTCGAAGTTTGGAAGGTAGGAGACGAAGTACTGACAGAATTGAAGCTGTGAGGACGGGTCGTGAGGCGTGCTGGGGTAGCTCAGAGGGTAGAGCAATTGCCCGCGAAAGGCAAAGGTCCCGAGTTCGAGTCTAGGTCCGGCACACAGTTTTAATCTGCCACGAAGTTTCAGGACCGATACTGTTTTCTACATACATAAATGATCTGGTAGGCTAGGTGGGTAGAATCTGCGGTTGATTTCCGATGATCCCCTTATTGTACACAAAGGTGTCATCTTTGCGACACTGGTAGAATACAAGATGAGTTACAAGTTGTAACTGATGTGATAAAACTTTTATAAAAATGCATGTTAATGCCGATGAGGAGGGAAAACAAACCCATGTCGATTAAATAGCTGGGCGTAACGTTGCCTACTCAAAGAAGCTTCTCTTCTAGTTACCTTCTCAAAAATCCAGGACTGAACACTATCTTGCAGTACATCCAGATTGTTACAGCAAGACATGCTTGATAACCAGCTGTACAATTTTGCTCCAGGCGTATACATACCCAAGTCCTGATCTTTGGATGATGGGCTATTTTATGATTTTATGTTGATCGTTGTTAAACAAAGACTGCCACTCACAAAGGTACATTGGAGAGTATATCAGTTCTCTTTGCGCAAAAAAAGAAAAGAATCGATTACTCTACATATAATACATACCGCGAAAAAGTAAGGGAAATGCTACCGGCGGAATCTGACAGAGATGCTATCGAAGTTTCAGATAGGAGGAAGTAATTTCAGTAAACATTTAGTGAAGTCTCGTGTACAGGTTTGTATCAAGAATGCTGTTGATGTGGTAGAAAACTCTCCCAGCCTTTCACGCCCATGATACCAGACAACGACTGTGTCGTCGACGTAACGATAAAAGCAACTAGGCTTTGCAGGAGCTGTGTCCAGGGAGATGTTCCCAAGGTACTCCATGAAGAGGTTGGCTATAACTGGAGAGAATGGGCTTCCCATCGCGATGCTGTCCGACTGATTCAGATAACCTTCATTTAGAAAAAATACGATGACATCAGAGACCATCCACAACAGTGTAATGAAATAACCGGGAGAGCTAATCTAAAGAGTCTTTGATGGGAATCCACATGAACAATGACACCTCGTCGAAGCTAACCATCATACTTCCTTCTACGAGAGGGAAACATTTCATTCGACTGACGAAGTCGGTCGTATTCTTGATGGGGTGCTCACAATGACCAACGGGCGGAGTAAGGAGGCTGGCCAGAAGTATAGCTAGTCTGTATGTTGGTGATCCAATGGCCCTTACTATGAGGCGTAGAGGAGTGTACTCCTTCTCAACCATGGGGAGGCCATACAAAGTAGGCGGACGAGATGCCTGGGGGATAAGCTTCTTAACGACATATTCTTCCATTGAAGACCGTTTTAGAAGCTCTGACGTCTTCCTCATTATTCTGGATGTTGGATCCACTGATAGGTTTTGATACACCTCAACTGCATCTTTGCCCATACTCAGATCGTTCCAAAATGACGGCTGCATTGCCCTTGAAATGGAAATGTAAATGAAGTCCCATGCTTCCTTACAGAGCGTGGGGGAACGATGCGGGAGACCCGCACCGCCTTACTAGGCAAGGTCCTAATGGAGGTGGTTTGCCGTTGGCTTCCTCCAACCGTAATGGGAACGAATGATGATGATGAAGACGACACAACAACACCCAGTCATCTGGAGGCAGGAAAAATTCCTGACCCCGCCGGGGACCGAACCCGGGACCCCGTGCTAGGGAAGCGAGAACGCTACCGCGAGACCACTAGCCGCTGGTAAAAGTACAATCGGAGGATCGTTGTGGAGCTCGTGAAGTCCACTACGCTCGGCTGTCAGCAGGTTCGAGGATGGTGGCTTGGATTTTGAAAGAATGCGGGTCGTTTCGTGAGTGATTTCTTCTGCAGTTTCACTGGGAAACTTACGAACCGTTTGCTCCACAACACTTATGTCAACGAAAGGGATGCTTTTGGAAGATGGTGCTAAGTTAAGTCCCTCATTGTGAGCCAAAATATCACCCGCGTCGATGGTTCTCGTCACCGTGTTCATAACGTAGCGTTCTGTTCTTTTACCTTTTTCCCCAGGTTGTTCTGGCAAAAGCTGACTTAATTTCCCTTTCTGACTTTCTCTGTTATGTGTCTGCGATGACATCTGTTGTACTACTGTGTTTGCATCAGTCCAGTCCCAATCTAAAGCTGAGAGCATCCCCGTCAGACACAGGTGGACGCCCATTAGTTCGCAGCCATTGGTATTCAACTGCTTTCCGGTATGATGTATCCTCTCTCGCAACAGGGAGAAGCTGGAACAACGAAATACTCTCCTGGTCGCAGCAGTGTTGATACGGTGGCTCAAGGCGGCAAAACGTGGAACCACCTTCTCTGCTGCTGATTCAAAATCAGCAGGAAAATCGTAATTTTTACTCTAGCTGTCAAGCATGGGAGTTGGAGGGGAGAGGAGTGGAAAGGGAGGGCGGGTAGTCGCCATTGATCAAGCGCTAAACATTAGCTCCAGCAACTATTGTCAGTAACTACTGGATGTAGAGAGGATGTATTCGCTATTAGACTACGATTAGGTTGTTACTCCAGCCATTCTAGGCAATAGAATTACGTGGGAAGAACGAGTAATAATAACAGAACGGAAAACTATCACTGGAAGGCAGGGAAATATCTGCTGGATGGAACATAAAAATGAGTGACAATGTAAGGACAGCGATCCATTGCCCAACTGCTGCTATCTTTTCCCATTATTGTACTGCTGGAAGCGGCACAATTCGCCGCTCTTCAGCTAAGAGACTGTGCAAATAACTCAAGAAAATGTTAAAGACGTATTAAAAGAAGATAAATGATTAACTTAACACATGATAAGGAGGAACAATTGGGCTTAAAATACACAAAAAAGGAGAATTTTAATGAGGGACAGTTGCATAAAATCCACATTTTAATAAAATCACACTGTCAGCACAAAGAACACGATAAAAAACATGAGTACACAGTATTAAAAGCCACACGCGGCGATGACACTTACAACACACTGCACTTAAATGGCACATACGACGAGCACCAAAACACGACGAAGAGTAAACTGAATTAAAACTTGAAGCACCTGTCAATGTAGGGGAGACCAAGACGAGGGAGTCGGCGGAGCATGGGGTGGGGAGTTGGTAGCACAGAAATAGGCAGGGGATGGGCGGGTTTTCGTGAATTGCTTAGGGTGTATTATTGCCATAAATGTCTTTCTCTATACTCTCTGCATCAAAGAAACGTTATTGAAACTTGAAAACGCTGTCGCACCACACAGAACATTGAATACCTGCCTTGTGGTTGTCGGCAGCAGCCAGTGTCAGATAAATCAATTGTCGTGGGAGGTTCGTATACCCAAGTACACTGCAACAGAGTTGTGCAGTGTCTTTCTGGAGGGCTACTACAGTGAGCATACTTGCAGCCACTTCTGCGAATACACAAGGACCAGTTAGATGTCTGGCATCAATATATTACAAATTTGTGTCTATCTAGTCTTGTAAATTCCCTTTATATTTTTTATGTCATCATGTAAATGATAACATAGATAAAAATGAGTTTGTAATGTTCTTCTGTGGATGCAGTTACATGTATCTTTGTGCGTTTTGCAGCTTTGTTCCATCATGGAACTTGTTATGCAAATTTGTCAACAAGGAAGTGAAAGAAAAGGCGGTCTTGGTATGGACTAGGATAATCGAGGATGGCCAGGCTAGGGCTCGGAGACAAATAGGGTTAATATTAACTATTTCGGGGAACATATAGCGGGTTTGGTAGCGATGGAAAGTGGAAGAGCTTAAGGAGATCAGTGATTTTAGTTTATAATACTACTGACACAAAAAATTGTTAGTAACAAATTATGTTACTTGGACTATATACGATATTTGCTCCGTCTATTCCATCCACACATCATCATGCCATCCAAGCAAAGTAAAATAAATGGCTGTATATTATTGTGTACAGTGTATTATTTTACAGAATTTGTTGTGGTGTTTCCTAAATTGGTCTTAGATTCCTCGTGATATCCATATTTTCAAACAGCTGGATAACAAAATATTCAGATTAATATGTCTAAATGTTTTGTTAATATTAATTCATCGTGTTTGCAGCCAATTTGCAGGTGTGGATCACTATTTTTATCTCTTCGGAATGTTTAGTTATAGAAGACCCTCATTTTATAGTAGGAAAGTATGGGAAAATAAAGTACATCTAGTATCAAAATTCTAACAAAGGTTTCTCACATGGGTATTAAAAAAGC
Organism: Schistocerca serialis cubense; assembly: GCF_023864345.2. Classification (NCBI taxonomy): domain Eukaryota; kingdom Metazoa; phylum Arthropoda; class Insecta; order Orthoptera; family Acrididae; genus Schistocerca; species Schistocerca serialis. Next base: position 153,722,118 of record NC_064643.1, read on the forward strand.
TTTGTTAGTTATCTGAGGAATCTGAAATTAGTCAATAATGTTGTGCTGATGTTTAGAAACATGTTTTGTATATCACAAAAGCAAAATTTACATGAAATAAAGTTGGAATCAAAGACTTTTGCAATGTGATGCGATCGACTTTGATTCCATAATTGATAATCAACTACTTACAATGTACCTCAGTATAAAAATATAACGATTACTTTGCATTAACTTTGAATCTAAGATTTTATTCAGCACTTAAGAAGTACCTTAATCACTAGTTGTCTAAGGAATCACTCAGCACAACGATAAACCAAATGTAGTTAACCTTGGTCACTTCTGTACAGAAACAGTTTCTTTACAGTCTAAATTTCTTCAATACGTCTGATCTGAACATTTTACTAAATATCCAACAGCCGAGTCACATCAATAATGTACTTATATTCACTTCTCCTTTTGTAACACTACATGAACAAACTGATGTACCGGATCTCATAGTCGTTTTAAATAGCAAATGGTTCATTTTTCAGATATTTCATTACACCCGTTTCTGATACACCTTTTATTATAGAATTTGGCCAGTTCTAGACAGCGCAAAACCTAAGACTGTAGTATAATATTTTTCTTATCTTCCCAGAACTCCTCGTTTGTTGTCTGATGGCCTGCATGTGTTCGTCTGCCATATCTCTCCTAGGATATGGTTTTTGTGGTATGACAGCACACATGGGTGATCAGATGGCGCTTAGGGGGCCTGTCTGGGCACCCCCTGTTCTGATTGTGCAGGCAGTAACTGTGCTGAGTTCAGAGGTGAATTAAAGCTGAACAGTGACTCCAACATTCATTCTAGTGTTCAAGAATGCCACCTCCCTTCCCTCCTGTTGAACTGCTCCAGCCATGCGAAGTAGGTGAGATTGTGTGCCTTCGGGAAGCCAGATGGAGGTATCGACAGATCGACAGATTTGCTACACGTTGTAGGCGTAGCGTGTCAGTGGTTTGTCAGCACTTTCGAGAATGGTCTGCGGAAGATTCTCACAACTGTAGACCAAGTTCTTGAAGTCCGCATAGCACAGAAACATATCAAAACTGATGTGTTGTGCGAGCAGCAGTGGCCGGCAGAATATCATCGAGGGATGAAATCCGGGCACGTGGTTCTCTTGGTTTGTCGTCAGGGACCATTAGGAACCGCCTGCTGCCCCACGGTTCAGGCCACGTGCGCGTCTGGCCGCGATACCACTTAAGACACAGGTATTGTGTTGTCGTGAAAGAGGAGGCTGATGGGTGGAATTTTGCTCTTATACCGCAGTATGGCAGAAACCTGGTAAGCTTTCTATTACGGAATGCAGTTGGCAACGACACGTAGGTCAAATCCCAGGAATCATGATGTGATGAGGGGGCAGGGCATCAGTTACAACTCACTGTCACCAGCATGATCACCGGGTCTCTCGCCAGCTGAATGCATATAGGACACGATGAAGCGGGACCATACACGTCCTCCAGGTCTTGTAGGAACCATTGCCGAACTGCAACAAGAGGCGCTACATTCTTCTGTAGCAGGTCGACATTCGATACCTTTATAATTGATTGCATCTGAGGATACACGCCTGTGTGACGGTGAAAGAGCGGTACACTGTGTATGGACGCGGAACTGCTTGGGCACCCTTGATGTGACATGCTTGTTTCATTTGATCTGAATTTGTCATCACGCACTTCCACAGTGCTGAATTAACTGTCTCTCTCTTATCAATAAAATGAGCGTGTCTTTGAGGGTGCTATACTAATTATCCGTATTGTATAAACAGTAATCAGGATGCAAATGACGACAGTTGAGCATATATTTTAGGAGGACTCGGTGTGAACAGGTAAACCCTAATTTTGTGAACTGACGATTGATATTTGGCTCCGTTGGCGCCAGTCGATGCTCTGTATTGATTTAAGATCTCTGCGATCGAGTCTGTATCGCGTGGCCGCGGTTTTCCTCTTTGATCGCTTTTCGGCTTTTTGAGCTCACGATGCCGTTGGGGAGAGGGCAGATTTTAGGTCGGTTGGTTGGCGCTCCAGAGTGCAGTCTGGATGTCGGCGGTCGCTCTCCGCGCCCTCTCTGCCTCTTTCTGTCACGTGGGCAGTGGGGCTGCGGATGGAGACTTGCGCGCGGTCGGCGAGTGTGTACTACGTCTATTGAGAGGGCGGTGGTCTCGTTTGTGCTGCTAAACGACGTGAAGGTGGCCTTGGAATGTATCATCCTGCAGCTAGATACGCTACAGGATAAAACGGCTGGGAGTTATTGAGGTTCTTAAAGGCCCGCTGCCGGCCGGTGTGGCCGTGCGTTTCTAGGCGCTTCAGTCTGGAACCGCGTGACCGCTACGGTCGCAGGTTCGAATCCTGCCTCGGGCATGGCTGTGTGTGATGTCCTTAGGTTAGTTAGGTTTAAGTAGTTCTAAGTTCTAGGGGACTGATGACCTCCGAAGTTAAGTCCCATAGTGCTCAGAGCCATTTGAACCATTTGAACCAAAGGCCTGCTGATGTATGTATAATGAATTTTGTGTTGTTTACAGTTAACGGACGCCCATGCTATATGTTTCGTATTGACCACTGGTGCGCAACTTATTGAACAGTGGTTACCTGTGTGAATGAGGCTTGACTGTTTTGTACGCACTTGAGATACGGGCAAGGAGTGTGTATCTAAGTGCGTCTCTGTGCACTTCGAAAGAACCACAGGTGTGATCTTCTGGCTATCTGCTGGTATTTAGGTAATGTGTCCAGAGGTAAACAAACAGGGCTTAATGATGAAAAATGTATTGTGTGCCAGGGACCTGTCGTATGGTAATTACTGAGCGTGTGTTTATTTACTATATTTAATATAATTAATCGGCTCTGGGGTTATGTTGTGAGTTAAGTCACGAGGCCGTGATTAGCACTATGACCAGCTTCTTACATGTATTTATTTATTTATTGTTCAGTTAATTCAGTCTATGCAAGATGTAGCCTCTTTAAGTTATTAAATACATTTTTAAGAGGTGTTTCCATGCATCTCTGTCCTCTGCTGTCTTCTGACAGTTGAAGCCCGCAACCTTCCTGAGTTCCTTATCAAAAAAATCAAATGTGTGTGAAATCTTATGGGACTTAACTGCTAAGGTCATCAGTCCCTAAGCTCACACACTACTTAACCTAAATTATCCTGAGGACAAACACACACACCCATGCCCGAGGGAGGACTCGAACGTCCGCCGGGACCAGCCTTACAGTCCTTGACTGCAGCGCCCTAGACCGCTCGGCTAATCCCACGCGCCAGTTCCTTATCCCAGCGATGAGGTGGTCTCCCTGGTAGTCTTCGTTTTTCTCTAGGACTCTACTCTGATTTTGTCCATCTTCAAAAAATGGTTCAAATGGCTCTGAGCACTGTGGGACTTAACTGCTGAGGTCATCAGTCCCATCAGTCGCCTAGAACTTAGAACTACTTAAACCTAACTAACCTAAGGACATCACACACATCCATGGCCGAGGCAGGATTCGAACCTGCGACCGTAGCGGTCTCGCGGTTCCAGACTGTAGCGCCTAGAACCGCTCGGCCACTCCGGCCGGCGGACCGTCTTCCATCCTTCGTTCGTGGAATATGTCCTCCCCACTGTCATTTTAAAGTCTTAACTCGTTCTGTAAAATAGCTTTTTACGTACTAGAGTATATTTTCACTTCCTGTTCTGGGAGTGATAGGTCTGTCTGAACGTATCATTAATGACAAAGTGATGCAGACATTTAAAGTGGTCAATTTTGAATGTGAATGGCTTGTGGTTCCCTTGGGGCCGTATTCATGTTTTGACGTTTTTGTGATGTTTTAAGGATTGTGTCACTCTGGATACTGCCCAGTTGCTGCGTGGCTTACTGTTGTTCTTTCAGTGGTTTAATCAGCAGTGCGCGTCTTCCGTTGTAGCTGGAAGTTTAGCAGGGGGACGACAACTTGGCGGCGGCCGGTTTGAAATGTAACCGATAGAGCGGTCGCTGTGTTTATCAGTAGATTCCAGTTCTTCAGCGAATTTGAGTATTTTATTATTTGTTCCTGGTGACGCCGAGGCGTCCGTCTTTGCTTCTTCACCGTTCCTTTCAGCTTTCATTCACGCTCGATCTGAGTTGTAGTTTCCACGCACCTGTGATGTGCCACTACTTCTCACTCAAATTTTGTAATACCTGAAATATGCCTTTCATTGTACTGCCATTTAATATCTTGAAAAGCAGATTGCTTGTTGTTTCTGCTGTTATATCTTAAAAGGTGTCGCTCAGTAAACAATTAGTAGTTTGTATGGTTCTTAAGATTTCTGTAAAGGGATTTTTATAATTATTTATTGTTTGAGATGGGCTGTGAACCAGTAGTTATTTATCTTTTAATTAATGTTTCAAATTCTAGGCAAGTTATGTGTATTACTCTTGGGCAACAGCAGATTGCTGTTGTCATGCCATTCTTAAATAAAATTTATTGTTAATTACAAGCCAGAGCTTCTGTTTGATTGGTAATTATTGCCTTGTCTTTACTGAGTTGAAGTATTCTTGAGCGTGTGTCCCATGTCTCAACAATTAGTAACGAGCGGTAGGGAGGTTTAATGACGAAAAAACATATATCACTTTTGAACGTAACGAGGTGCAAACAGTTCACAAGAAAACTCCTCTTTCGGGTTGGTCTTTCAGTTCTCCAAGAAGCTCGTCGTTGTGCCTGATGCATGGAGGCGTTTCTCCGAATAGAGGAAATTAACCCCTTGACCGACACATTCCAGATGTGATGAGGCATTTCATTTTCTCTAAGGGGCCGTTAGTGAGCGGGCTTCACTCACAAAAACGTCGGGAATTCGCTCTGACTTGTTTCATTAGAGCACAAGCGTCCCACTCTCGACGCTTCAGTTTTCTTCCGGAGCGCCGTATTTCTACCTGCCTGCAGCGCCCAATTCACTGTCGCAATAATCTTCGTGTAGAGGCGAGTGGTGTGTCTCGTAGAGCTGAAGGAGCCTGCCTCGCGAGAGGCAATCAGATGCTTCAGCAGGACTCCACTTAGAGAGAGCACGGACTACAGAAAGAGAGTCAGGTCTACGCTAATATCGTACAGACACTGGTATGCCATTTCGGCATGCTGCTGGCATATTTCGGTGACATCGCCAGAAGCTCTTGGTTCAAAAAGGTGTCTTCCGAGTGAGTTACAGTTACGTTATTGAGCACAGCATAGTTTCTTTTGAATCGTGTTCGCGTGGAATAATACCGCTCGTCGCGTGTTTATTTAAACTCTACTCCAACACAGTATTTCTTTATGTTAGTTGCGGGCCGGTGTGGCCGAGCGGTTCTAGGCGCTACGGTTTGGAACCGCGCGACTGCTACCTTCGCTGGTTCGAATCCTGCCTCGGGCATGGATGTGTGTGTTGTCCTTAGGTTAGTTCGGTTTAAGTAGTTAAGTTCTATGGGACTGATGACCTCAGATGTGAAGTCCCATAGTGCTCAGAGCCATTTGAGCCATTTTTATGTTAGTTTCGCAAATATAGGTCTTCATATATAAAGATATACAGCTGTGTCTCTCTCTCCGTGAACCCTCGTGTAGATCAGTCCCTTTCTTCTCAACTATCACGTAGCACATTATGGTTTGTTGTTTTCTTCCCTGTGTAATAAAATTAGTACTATGGTGGCCTTTGTGCAACATTTTAGACAGTTTTCAGATGTTAATTTCAGACTGCCTTTGATGTAGTTGAAATACCTGAGGATTACGTACATCGTCTTTGCAAAAGTATCAGCTTTCGTCTAGCCCCTGCATTAAAATTTTTCTTAGTGTGATCGTGAAACTACGTCACCCATCTGACTGACGTCCAGAACTGACTTCCTGGTTACCCTTTTGCTGCAAGAGCTGAACGCACTTCGTGCTGCCACACGCTATGTCATGCCTGAACGTAATATTTTCAGCTTCACGGTGAGTACTGGTGTTGCATTTGATTGCTGATTGCAGTTCCACAGATAGACACGAATTCAGGTCTGTCCTGTTAGTAATTTCATCGATAGCTGTTACCATTTAATGATTAAATTTCTGAGACGATTAGAGTCACTTTGTACAAACTGCGAAGACATCTGCAATTCAAAAGCCCTCGTCTGGAAAATGAGGCTCATTGCACAAAACATTCAACACTCTTGCAGAATACTACGTTAAGAATGATTGAGCACTTTCCATCAGAAACTCAAATGTGTAACTTACACTGCGCTTGCGAAAATTTAACCGCCTGTCAGAAAATCTTTCGAGTCACATAGCATCATAACAGGATTCTGACTAAAAAGGACAAAAAATCAGTTGACGAGTTGTTCAGAAACTCCTATTGGGCATTTAAGTAAGGTTACAACAAGCCAACAGTCGGTCGGTAAGGACGGCAGAGGGACGATTTTCATATCAAATTGATGTGTAAATTAATTAAATTGGTCAATTATTAATTACCCCACAAACACAACCACAACCACATCCCCAGATGACGTCATGTGTTGTGCCCATTCGGCATGAGGGCACATGCCCCCTCCCCCTTGCCCCAACCCTCTCCCTCCCCACCTTCCCTGTTGGTGGGTATTTTGAATTTTGGCGGAAATGTCAAAAAAGGCAATTTCTTTGTCCCAGGGCTGTGCTGACGTCCAGACTCCACCCCATTCCACAAAACGTGGCAGAAAGTTGGGTAGTAATTTCTTTTTTTCTCCACTCACATGACCAGAATTGGTGACAGAGGTTCAGTTTATGATATGCTGTCGTTGTGAAAGTATTGCATCGCAATGAGATGAATGTGAAGGACAGAGTGGTTTTCTATAGCTGTAGTATGTGTACATATTCGAAGGAAGACTGTAGCCACAGTTCACTGCACAGGGGATGGAAGACTATGATAATGGTATGAAAGTTCTTGGCAGATTAAAACTGTGTGCGGGACTGAGACTCGGAATCGGGATCTTTGCCTTTCGGGGGCAAGTGCTCTACCATCTACGCTACCCAAGCACGACTCACGCCCCGTTCCCACCGCTTCACTTCTGAAAAAAAAAAAAAAAAAAAGCTAGGTGTTCTATAGGACTTAGGTCAGCACTGTGCAGGCCAGTCCATGACAGGGATGCTATTGTCGTGTAAGCACTCCGCCACAGGCCGTGAATTATGAACAGGTGCTCGATCATGTTGAAAGCTGCATACGCGATCCCCGAATTGCTCTTCAACGGTGGGAAGCAAAAGGTCCTTAAAACATCGGTTTCGGTCAGTGCTGTGATACTGCCACGCAAAACAACAAGTAGTGCCATCCTCCTCCATGAAAAACACGACCACGGCATAACACCACTGCCTCCGAATTTTACTGTTTGCACTACACACGCTGACAGATGACGTTCAACAGGCATTCACCATACCCACACCCTGCTATCCGATCGCCACATTGTGTATCCTTATTCGGCATTCCACACAACGTTTTTTCACATTGCAATCGTCCAATGTTTACGCTCCTTACACCAAGCGAGGCGTCGTTTGGCATTTACTGGCGTGATGTGTGGCTTTTAGTAGCCTATCGACCATGTAATCCAAGTTTTCTCAACTCCCGCCTAACTTTCATAGTACTTGCAGTAGATCCTGATGCAGTTTGGAATTCCGGTGTGATGATCGCGGCAAAGGTCCCGAGTTATAGTCTCAGTGCGGCACACAGTTTTAATCTGCCAGGAAGCTTCATATCAGCGCACACTCCGCTGCAGAGTGTAAATCGCATTGTGGAAACATCCACCAGCCTGTGGCTAAGCCATGTCTCCACAATATCCTTTCTTTCAGGAGTGCTAGTTCTGCAAGGTTCGCAGGAGAGTTTCTGTAAAGTTTGGAAGATAGGAAACGAGGTTCTGGGAGAACTGAAGCTGTTGGGAGGGGGTGTGAGTTGTGCTTGGGTAGCTCACATGGTAGAGCACTTGCCCGCGAAAGGCAAAGGTTCCGAGTTCGAGTCTCGGTCCGGAACACAGTTTTAATCTGCCAGGAAATTTCATATCAGCGCAAACTCCACTGCAGAGTGAAAATCTCATTCTGATCTTGATAGATGCCTGCCTATTACACATTTCGACCATCTTCAACTCTCGGCGGTCTCTGTCAGTCAGCCGGCCGCGGTGGCCGTGCGGTTCTGACGCTGCAGTCCGGAACCGCGGAGCTGCTGCGGTCGCAGGTTCGAATCCTGCCTCGGGCGTGGGTGTGTGTGATGTCCTTAGGTTAGTTAGGTTTGAGTAGTTCTAAGTTCTAGGGGACTTATGACCTAAGATTTTGGGTCCCATAGTGCTCAGAGTCATTTGAACCATTTGAATCTGTCAGTCAACAGACGAAGTCTGCCTTTATGCTTTTGTACTGCATGTGTCCCTTCACGTTTTCAGTATCACATCGAAAAGAGTGGACTTTGGGATGTTTAGGAGCGTGGAATTGCATGTTGCGTGTAACATTGCAACGAACTCATATCGCAACGATAGATTAATTTATTCAGTTTACGGATTCATTTTTCCCGTCTGCCAGAGGAGAATATAAGAATTTGGAGACTGCTACAAAATCTGCATACCTTCTAGTGACAGTTCAGACATTGAACTACCCGGAGATGCGTGCTGTGGGCAAGAATAACGAACTTGTTGACTTCCGTGCTGAGGAAATCATTGTGTGACTACATCTAAGACAGGATGGGCGTAAAGTATAAAACCAGCGCACACAGCACAGCACTTCGTAACAGAACTGCAAGGTGATAACACGTATGAACTACGAATTTCATACAACAGTAGGCTTGAAACCTTGCAGTGACGTCTTCGCTTAATATATCGCACCCTGTGGAATATGATAAACGTATCAAACGCTGGGAATACTTCTCACATAAACCTTATTCCTCAATGACATTTAACAAGAACGATGAAATTAGGGCTCTCATTCAGCACCAAGGTGACGCTCTTCCATGCAATTGTTTCATATATTTGGAAGGATAATTTAAGGAAAGGGATGGTAGTCACACAGCAGGATGAAAGCTTACACGTAATGCTTTGGCATTCCCGTTCCAGGAAATACGAAATGGAGTTAATGGGTTAAATATTGATCGTACACGTAATATAGGCGTAGCACCAACCTGTAAGACATATGTCTTATCATCACCCTCCGGTTTAAATGGTTTAGAAAATGTAGGATTGTTGACAGACGAGCCTGTGCGCAGAAAAGCAGAAGATTAATGCCGATTTACTGCATCATACATTTAAAATGGTTATGGCTTACTCCGAGGACATGCAGTGATATATAATGAATGCTAAATGGAAACTTATTCTGATACGGAGTGCAACAGAGAGCATCTCATACATTCAAGGAGCTCAAGAGGAGAATCACATCATCAGCAGTAAAATTATGAAGAAAATGCAACACATCACTGTGGCAAACGAGGAGCGTTTAAAGGCTTAAAAAGTTGTAAATACCGGTCCATTAACCTTTCTGCTCATGGAAGGTTTTTGAGTATCCAGTGCAACCAACAGTGAGCAGACAAACACTAGGTATTAAATACTTGCATTCCAGACCAATAAAAGGAGGAATTTAGCAAATGGTTACATTGCATTTGGCCGCTGTAATTTAACTAATGCCAGGGTCTTTTTGAATTCACAATTGTATGATTATTTACTGCTGCAGTTGGACCAGAATGTGTGCAATCTAGCATTTGACATGTACAATGTTCCGTGCTTTTTACTATAAAGTTGTTAAAGAGGAAGGATGATGACTCAGTCCACGGAAATTCAAGGAGCTGGCAGCAGTCTGACTATTGTAAGCAGAATGAGATAATTAATTCAGGCCCAGCAAATGCACGAATCCAATTCTAGTCTTCATCAAATTTCTCAGAACACACTGCAGGGTATGCTCTTGTTCTAAATGCCAATGTGATTAACTATTGCCCACTTATTGGTGTTGTGCAGCGTGCTGTATAAATGGCCAAGTACTGTCAAACACAGAGCATTTCAGAATGACAACTTGGTGTGTGAACGTCGTTGCTGACATACAACGTTTCTATGATGATGAGTACAGACAATCCATATTTAAATATGTTGCGTTAATTGCATACGCAGAAGATTTATAGAAACCTTCTTAGCAGTCACTGCGTCACAGAGGCCTTTCGTGAATGTGAATTGTGCTAAAACACGGAGGAGTGAAAAGTGGCAAACACCTTTCTGCCATGGGCTCCACTGGTACAATCCTGGTATAACTCAAACAGATATGATGGCGTCACTTCAAATTTACGATCATCCTGAAACCATTATCTACTTCAAAGGCGAGGAGAAGATGTAGCGAATCTTCAAGTTTGCATCTATTCAAGATTTGGATTTCTACAGGTGCCCTACCATCCCTTCATGTCAAGAAGAAAAGTGTGAAAATAGTGTTGGGTCAGATTATCAAAATGAAAAATGACTTTTAAGTTGGATGAATAAAAAGTTTTTTACCTCACATTCTGTTTTTCTTTCTTTCCACCTACCCCGCACTTAGATACTACGCATCCTGCGTCTGTGGCTTTGTTCAAGCACAGGTGATATAACTTCTGATGTATGTGGTATGTATTTAGAAGCGTACACGATCACGCGCTGTGTATTCCCAAATACCTGTATGCGCAGCAAAATGCGAGAGATGCCTTGCACTTGCAATCATTAGATGCATTTTTATCCCTCCATCCTAAATGCCACCCCCCTCATACTTCAAACTAATATCTCATCGATCTTGCACAACCTATCAATACATCTGTGAGGGTAGCGTTTTGTGTAATAACGTCAAAGACATGTTGAAACGAATAACATTTCTTTATATTCAGACATAAATATTCACAGTAGTAATGCAGCTTTACATCCGAAAATCTTGATGTTTTTACAATACACGAAATGAAACCGGTTTTAAATTGAAAGTTGTTGTTAGCGTCTGAAATTATTTTATTCACAGTCCTAGGTTTTACAAATATAGTGCTGCTTGAAAAAAACTTTTACTTTACCTTACACTACTGATTACAGGTATTGCAGAGGCACATTTTCTCCTACTCTAAGGCTATTACTATTACTAGTGAAAATCGACCCAAACAGAAGACTTACTTTATACGTTGAACTGGGTGGCTCTAGCCGTTTTCCACCTCAAGCAACTGAAACAATTTAATAATACAATGGAGTGGATGGCCCTAAAATGCTTATCCCAAACAACTGCACTATGATGAATCGGGTAAAAGTCACACTTAAAACTAGTATGACTTCGACACATAGCGGTAGGTGAAGCTTAAAAACTATTCTTTTTACACGCGTGTTCGCACAATCACACACACACACACACACACACACACACACACACACACACAAACATTCAGTGTAAAAGACAGAAATGCTGTAAAACTATTTTCTTCTCCATTTATAATTTGTTAAAGTTTTTGATATTTTTCTACAATTTTTAGACTTTTTTATATGTATATTGTACATTTCTAACTTTTTGTAATTTTTACTATTTTCTTGAAGCACTTGTTGCTTATATATTCATGTATACATAGTGTCCTGTTTATTGTTGTTGTGGTCTTCAGTCCTGAGACTGGTTTGATGCAGCTCTCCATGCTAATCCTGTGCAAGCTCCTTCATCTCCCAGTACCTACTGCAACCTACATCCTTCTGAATCTGCTTAGTGTATTCATCTCTTGGTCTCCCTCTACGATTTTTACCCTCCACGCTGCCCTCCAATGCTAAATTTGTGATCCCCTGATGCCTCAGGACATGTCCTACCAACCGGTCACTTCTTCTAGTCAAGTTGTGCCACAAACTTCTCTTCTCCCCAATCCTATTCAATACCTCCTCATTAGTTACGTGATCTACCCACCTAATCTTCAACATTCTTCTGTAGCACCACATATCGAAAGCTTCTATTCTCTTCTTGTCCAAAATATTTATTGTCCATGTTTCACATCCATACATGGCTACTCTCCATACAAATACGAATTCCTGACATTTAAATCTATACTCGATGTTAACAAATTTTTCTTCTTCAGAAACGCGTTGAGACGTTTGTATTCCTTTTTGTATGCTTCATTTACTGCATTTTTATATTTTCTCCTTCCATCAATTAAATTCAATATTTCTTCTGTTAACCAAGGATTTCTACTAGCCCTCGTCTTTTTACCTACTTGATCGTCTGCTGCCTTCACTACTTCATCCCTCAGAGCTACCCATTCTTCTTCTACTGTATTTCTGTCCCCCATTCCTGTCAATAGTTCCCTTATGCTGTCCATGAAACTCTGTACAACCTCTGGTTTAGTCAGTTTGTCCAAGTCCCATCTCCTTAAATTCCGACCATTTTGCAATTTCTTCAGTTTTAATCTACAGTTCATAATCAATAGATTGTGGTCAGAGTCCACATCTGCCCCTGTAAATGTCTTACAATTTAAAATCTGGTTCCTAAATCTCTGTCTTACCGTTATATAATCTATCTGGTACCTTTTAGTATCTCCAGGATTCTTCCATGTATACAACCTTCTTTTATGACTCTTGAACCAAGTGTTAGCTATGATTAAGTTATGCTCTGTGCAAAAATCTGCCAGACGGCTTCCTCTTTCATTTCTTTCCTCCAATCCATATTCACTCACTATGTTTCCTTCTCTCCCTTTTCCTACTGTCGAATTCCAGTCACCCATGACTATTAAATTTTCGTCTCCCTTCACTACCTGAATAATTTCATTTGTCTCATCATATATTTCTTCTATTTCTTCGTCATCTGCAGAGCTAGTTGGCATATAAACTTGTACTACTGTGGTAGGAATGGGCTTCGTGTCTATCTTGGCCACTATAATACCTTCACTATGCTGTTTGTAGTAGGTTACCAGCACTTCTATTTTTTTTATTCATTATTAAACCTACTCCTGCATTACCCCTATTTGACTTTATATTTATAAACCTGTATTCACCTGACCAAAAGTCTTGTTGCTCCTGCCACCGAACTTCGCTCATTCCTGATGTGTTGGCAAAAGTGCCAACACCGTGTTGCTAGAGGAGGCCGAAATGTACGCGTTTACGCTCACGCAGACTGGCGTGAGGTCTGGAACAATTAAAGAAGTTGAGTCTAATAAATAAAGAACGTAGTTGCCTGAATACTTAACTTTAATCCATAATTGGAGAACATCGCTCTTGATGATACATAATTTCAATATAAACTGGTAATGGCGCCTTGCTAGATCGTAGCAAATGACGTAGCTGAAGGCTATGCTAACTATCGTCACGGCCAATGAGAGCGTAGTTTGTCAGTATAGCATCGCTAGCAAAGTCGTCTGTACAACTGGGCGAGTGCCGTCTCTATAGACCTGCCGTGTGGTGGCGCTCAGTCTGCAATCACTGACAGTGGCGACACGCGGGTCCGACGTATACTAATGGACCGCGGCCGATTTAAAGGCTACCACCTAGCAAGTGTGGTGTCTGGCGGTGACACCACAATTCCCACTATATCTAACTTAAACCTATCCATTTCCCTTTTTAAATTTTCTAGCCTACCTGCCCGATTAAGGGATCTGACATTCCACGCTCCGATCCGTAGAATGCCAGTTTTCTTTCTCCTGATAACGACGTCCTCTTGAGTAGTCCTCGCCCGGAGATCCGAATGGGGGACTATTTTACCTCCGGAATATTTTACCCAAGAGGACGCCATCTTCATTTAACCATACAGTAAAGCTGCATGCGCTCGGGAAAAATTACGGCTGTAGTTTCCCCTTGCTTTCAGCCGTTCGCAGTACCAGAACAGCAAGGCCATTTTGGTTAGTGTTGCAAGGCCAGATCAGTCAATCATCCAGACTGTTGCCCCTGCAACTACTGAAAAGGCTGCTGCCCCTCTTCAGGAACCACACGTTTGTCTGGCCTCTCAACAGATACCCCTCCGTTGCGGTTGCACCTACGGTACGGCTATCTGTATCGTTGAGCCCCGCAAGCCTCCCCACCAACGGCAAGGTCCATGGTTCGGGGGGGGGGGGGGGTGTTTATTAAGAAACAAAATAAATAGAATGTATTTAGACCCAAGCATCCACACTCAAATGCACTCACAAGGAACAATTACACATTATTTTAAAACTGTTCGCTCCAACATTTCAGCAGGTAGTGCAAATGCTCGATCAATACGATTCAGGTGCCTTGTCGGCTCATACATTTGAGCAGCCAGCTATTTTTCGGGTTGAGTCCCTTGTTGTGACCGCCCCATTCCGCAACGGTGGCGTGCGCTAGCCACGCCAGATCAACTACCGTCCACGCCGCGTACGCAGGTCGCTAAACAGGCGGCTACACAGACGCACAGAATTAAGTCTTGCTCTCGCTGCTATACATGGCACAGACGCCAAGCTTGCCCCTACCACGAAGCTCAATATTACGCTTGTGGTGGGAAAGGACAAGTGCAATCCGTGTGTTTGCAATGGAACAAACATCATAATGCGGCCCACCAACAAACATATAGTAACATAGCCCATGTCATTAACCAAGTATATTCCAAGTCTGCAACGAGCAAGCGTGCAGTTTCGTCAGTGATACGTCAGTCAAACAAACTTAATGCTCAGTTACTTATTTGAGGGAAATGGCGAAATTTCAGTTGGACACTGTTGCCTCTGCCACATAGCGAAATCTTTACACATATGAACTGTTAGGCTCTCCACGCCTATCTAAAACCAGCAGGCAACTCACGACTGTAATGGACAAGACATTCCTGTTTTCAGAGCATATACTTTGCCTGCCATGTATTGCTCGCATACGCGAACAGTGACATTTATTGTGCTACGGTCATACGAGTGTGACAACATATTTCGACTTGACTCTATTGATTCGTTTGGCTTTAACATTCAGGACAATGTGTTGTCAGTGTCTGCATTCAATGCAGAGGACAGCTTCTTGCTAGAAGAATTCCCAGAACTTTTTTTTTTTTAAAGGTTTAAGGCAAAGCCTGGCCAGACTTGTTCCCATTGCATTACGGGACAAAGCCTCAGCTGAACTTAAAGAATTGGAAGAAAACGGAGTTATTGCACACAGATCAGCGAGTCAATGGGTAAGTCCACTGGTTATCGCCGGCCGCTGTGGCGAGCGGTTCTAGGCGCTTCAGTGCGGAGCCGCGCTGTTGCTGCGGTCGCAGGTTCGAATCCTGCCTCTGGCATGGATGTGTGTGCTGTCTTTGGGTTAGTTTGGTTTAAGTAGTTCTAGGAGACTGATGACCTCGGATGTTAAGTCCCATAGTGCTCAGAGCCATTTAAACCATTTTAAACCTCTGGTTTTCCTCCCCAAACCTTCAGGTCACATTCGCCTCTGTGTTGACTTTAAGCCTACAGTCAGCCAACAAACTGTAATTGATACTTATCCACTGCCACGCCAAGAGGATCTTACTGACAAATTAGGCTCAGGACGCAATTTTTCAAAAATTGATTTGCGCGACTATCTTCAAATACCACTCGATGAAGAATCTAAAAAAGTATGTGTATAAAATACTCACTTGGGCTTGCTTAAATATCTGTGTTTACGTTTTGGCAGTGCCTCCGCACCAGCCATTTTCCCATGGTATTTTGAGCAGCTAACTGCACAAGTGCCAAACTGTTCAAACTGTTTGGACGACATGGTAGTCGCAGGTTGTACACCTGAAGAATTGTTTGTGCAAAACATATAGTCGGTTGACACTGTACTTGGCAGGGCATGGACGCCAAAGTAAAACAGATGACGTCACAGTGTCACGCATTTGTGGAAAATCTCTCCGCTCTACCTAAAAAAATCTCTGCTTGGCCTCAGTCGCATTCGACATGGCAACGTGTGCACATAGACTTTGTAGGACCTTTTTTTGGACATTCGTTGTTTAATTGTGGTTAACTCATATAGCAAGTTTCCTTTGCTGTACTGATAAAGTCGACAACGTCACGTACCACAATTCAGGTGTCACCGATATTCTGCGTCGAAGGTTCACCTGAAGTAATAGTGGCAGACAGTGGCCCTCAGTTCACGGCACATGAATTTGTAAGATTGTGTGATCGCAATGGCATACAGCATCTAACTAGTACACCGTTCCATCCACAGTCAAACGGCGAAGCGGAACGTTTTGTCAGAACATTCAAGCAGTCGATTGCCAATCTTCGCTCGGCACACATCAGGTATCAAGCCTTGCAACTGTTTCACGCCTCTTGTCGCATGCACCCACGAAGTGGACTATCGCCGGCGGAATTACTTCCCGGCCGCCGCCGTCACACATCGTTGCCACCTGCTCCACCCTCCTTAGCACCGGTGCCGCAGGAAGGCCACAAGTATCGCTTCGCGCCGCATGATATTGTCTTTTACAGGGCTTTTAGCTGCAGCAGACGTTGGGCGTGAGGCGAGATCTCCCATCGACTTAGCGATTAATATATCTTCTGTCAGGTCCAGATTGCTTGTAGCGTTGCCATCAAGATCAACTTCGCATCTGTCACATACGCGATGATCTTTCAGTCTCTCATCCCCCTGATTCACGGGTCAGGGTGCAGCTCGGCCACAGGAGCCGCCAGAGGGTGTCATCACGACACCGCGGGACGACCCCACGGAGACGCAGTATTCGCTTCCTCTGCCTCCTTTCGCCCTACCGATGGAGCTGGACCCACCTGCATCGCAGCAATCACCACCTTCTTCATCTGATTCACGGGTCCAGGGTGCAGCTCGGCCACAGCAGCCGCCAGAGGGTGTCATCACGACACCGCGGGACGACCCCATGGAGACGCAGTCTTCGCTTCCTCTGCCTCCTCTCGCCCTACCGATGGAGCTGGACCCGCCTACATCGCAGCAATCACCACCTTCTTCATCTGGTTCATGGCAGCAGGAGGTAGACGCATACCCTTCTGGTCGTTTTCCAGGGGTCGTTTCCGCCAGAGGAGTGCACCCCGGATGGTGGAGTACGGCCTGAAGCCACAGCTGCAGCCACACCTTCTGGTTCATCAGAGCGTCGACGCTCCTACATCCCCCGCCATGGTCGCACTCCAAACACGACGACAGTCCGTCGCATTGGGGAGGAGCGGGAGGGCGGGGGAGGAATGTTCTAGAGAAACCACAAGCGCTGGAACGAAGTAGATGCGGAAGGCGGTGAGGAAACGCCGGCCAATGGTGCCCGGAATTGGACCGCGCTTCAGCAAGAGCGACACCTGGAAGAAGTGAATATAAACGCCGTTCCTCCTAGCCTCGACCGCTCAGATCGGCCCAGCGGCACAGGATCGCTGACGTTAGTTATCAGTGACGTATATCAACTTGCCTGAACAATTCACATATCAAGGACTCAATTACATTGCTTGTCGACGTCGTTTATGACTACTACTTGTAAACCTCCAAAGTCAAGTATCATCAATTGCTTTATCGAAATAAAAATACTAATGTTATTTGTTTGTCAAGTTGTGTAGCATTCCGACGACGCTGCATCACGTAGGCACACTATTAGCGACGAGTGGGCAAGACCCAACATAGAATATAACTAGACTCGAGGGATGCATTGAACCATGCACCAGTACATGGATCATTTGCCTTGGTTTATGTATGGACACACTGGCAAAGTCCCCCATAGATCACGTGCTCAAAGAAAAGAAGCATATCAGCATCAGCCAAAAGTTCGATCAAAAACAGTCTTAATCGCATTTGTTATTATTATTACACCGCCAACTGGTTTCAGCCCGACGTAGGGGTCATCCCCTGGGCGTTTACACCATTGGTCGACTGACGGTGGTGTCACCTCTGTCTAACGTTATGCAGACACCCAGAAGATGACCACTACGTTGGGCTGAAACCGGTTGGCGGTGTAATAATAATAATAATAATAATAAATAATGCGATTAAGGCTGTTTTTGAATTATTGATTAATCATGCTAAACGCTGCTTCTCCACAATCATGTTTTCCAAAAATCAAAAGTTCGATGCTGTGCCTCGTTTTCATGAGCATCACGCCCCAGGGCAACGCAGGTGCCATGTAATAAAATGTGGGGTCCGGAGGGTGTGTGTCCAAGCATACACTCTTGAACATTTCTTAAACATCGTCAAGCAAGTGCACGTCAATTTCCATGTACAGCCTTGCGTATTCACCCAAACTGGGAATATTGAATTCCTGCCAGGCAATCATGGCATGTACATAATCTGTACCAGTTATGGCATTACCTTTGAGTGTACTTGTAAATGCAGATATGTCGAGTAGCCTTGTTTTGTAGAATTTTCCCTTACTATCCAGATAGTCATAAGGGAAAACTCCTTTCCTAGTCACAAGCTGAATCTTTCCCTCATTGGGCTACGCAGATCGGGTGATGTGAGTATCCAACTAAGATAGTCAACAAGTTTCTGAAGTGGAGTCTACATGAAAAGTAGTGTCAAGGGAGCAGAACGTAATCTTTGGCGTCAGTCATTTCGAGAAAGAAATTCTCAGGCAGGACACATAGCTGGTCTTTCTTCATACCGAAATTAGCCAATTGCTCAACTAGAAATTAAGCATTATACCCGCTTAAATTGTGGGAGAAGACAGGTATGTGTCATGGTAACTTGAACTTCAAATTGCACGCATTGTGAGTTGCACTGCAAAACTTCTCCCTAAGATGCTAATGATGCCTATCGGAAGATTCAGCTTTTCCATCTAACTACACCCCACAAATACGACAGTTAAAGGTATCACTGTATAACTGTTTATCACCTTCTTACTGGCCGGCCGCGGTGGTCTAGCGGTTCTGGCGCTGCAGTCCGGAACCGCGGGACTGCTACGGTCGCAGGTTCGAATCCTGCCTCGGGCATGGGTGTGTGTGATGTCCTTAGGTTAGTTAGTTTTAAGTAGTTCTAAGTGCTAGGGGACTTCTGACCTAAGATGTTGAGTCCCATAGTGCTCAGAGCCATTTGAACCATTTTGAACCTTCTTACTCGTTTGTCGGGATATGGATGCTGAAAAGCTTATCAGCATCTCATGAGAGTTTTTCCCGCTCAGTGAGCAACCAAACCACAGGATCGTCCCCGACTTAAGAATCATAGCAGTTAAGACTTGAATCACATCAGAATGTAAGTCGTATGCTGCTGCATGCGGGACATGTTTCTGGATGAAGCTGCGCAGTAGGTGATAGGGGCAAAGAGACATTTGAAGTCAGTGTGAAAACAAACGGATATTGTTTCTGGTGATGAGCATTCTTGTATTTAATCAGTCTGTCTTCTTGTGTAGGCATCACAACACATACTGGTACCTTATATTCACAGGCCTTTACATTCCTTGTTAAGTGCTTTTTTTCCAAAAAGGTATTAAGACACCACATACAAATGTATTTGATGTGTTCCTTTTTCGACAGTTTGCTGTAAAGGAGGCAGGACATGTCATTAATCCATACATAATGCTGATTTTCGCCTTCAGAGAAGAGAGCATGTTTCGAAAATGGAGTGGTCCAACTACAGTATGATTGTGCTGCTTATCTGGCTTACTTTTCAGCTTCTTCAGACCATGATGGTAACCGATACTCCAGGGTTTTGCACCCCAAGTTTTGTTATGTCTTGAATTTTTAAAGCGCACTCGATAATGTCTAAATACCTGATCTACTCTAAGATATAACACCATTATTACCTATAATAACCCATGGCCCGTACTAGCGAGTTGTGAATCGAAGAATGACCTTCCTACTGTTGTTAGTTTAAAGTTAATTAATCTAGTTTGCGGGACGTGGCGCGTTTCGCCTGCGCGAGCGAAATATTTATTCCTTGACTCAGCGTTGCTACACGGCGAGCGAAGAAAAGTAAGAAAATTGGGATGTGACGGAACTTTGTTGCGAGACAGGATAATGAGAAGACGTGTATGAAATGTGTGCAATGAAACAGTCATTGTTAGCCACCATATTGTATAATGAGTGTTTTCGAGATTCACAAGCGATATGTAACGTTTATGTGGAGTTTAGTAACAGCCATAATACAATCTGTTGCATTTCAAAGGTAATTTCGCGTGTTTATTTTTTATCAAACCATTCTGTGACGAACTGTAATGTACGACAAGCTTTAATAGGACTTCGAAACATTTGGTGGTTGATGTTTGCTGTAGAACCTGCTTCAATAACACGGTCAAAAGCATAGAGTAAGTTTTCTCTGCTCATTTCACTCGCAGACAAACATCGAATGACCAAATGCGAATGGCAGTGCTCCAATCCGAGAAGACCCTATAGACGTTTTCTTTCACTTTCATTTCAAGAATTTGCAAGCAACACTCGGAGTCGGCAGCTGCTTCTACACCACGAGTGTAACTTGTCTACGTGTACGAAATTACCTACGCTGCGGAAGTAGTCGACGCCGCTCGGGATATCGTCCTACACAGACAAACAAACAGAGACACTACACACACTAGTTCAGTAACATCGAATTTAATGCTACCAGATTGAATACATTATCTTCTTCTTCTGAGCAGTAATATTATCAAAATGGCTATAGCGTGACAGGACCTACAAGGAATGAAACATTGACAGTGTCAAGTATTTCATGACCAGAAACAAATTAATACACGATCATTCAGTTGTATGTATTAATGGTATACATCGTGATTTGTTGCAATAAATGTGTATTTTATGCTATATACATATGTACTAATTTTGGGCTTTTTATAATTTGATGTAAGACTGATGGAATCATTCTATGTGATATGCATCCGACCTCAGACAGCCACGATAATGCGGGTCCATCACACATGAACGTGATGCACTTCCACTCTGCAGTAAATGCAAGCACAAGAATTACATGCTAAATCATTGCACACATTAGTCTGATCTTTGTAGATAACGATTGGAATTGGAATATTTGTATATTAAGCTATTAAGTGTTTTACTATATCGAGAGTAGTATGTTTTTTTTTTTTTTATGTGTTCACAATTATGAAGATATATTCTGGGGTATAGAATCTGATGTGTATTTTCGTTGGGTAAATCTCAATCCCCCCATGAACCATGGACCTTGCCGTTGATGGGGAGGCTTGCGTGCCTCAGCGATACAGATGGCCGTACCGTAGGTGCAACCACAACGGAGGGGTATCTGTTGAGAGGCCAGACTAACATGTGGTTCCTGAAGAGGGGCAGCAGCCTTTTCAGTAGTTGCAGGGGCAACAGTCTCGATGATTGACTGATCTGGCCTTGTAACATTAACCAAAACGGCCTTGCTGTGCTGGTAGTGCGAACAGCTGACAGCAAGGGGAAACTACAGCAGTAATTTTTCCCGAGGACATGCAGCTTTACTGTATGATTAAATGATGATGGCGTCCTCTTGGGTAAAATATTCCGGAGGTAAAATAGTCCCCCATTCGGATCTCCGGGCGGGGACTACTCAAGAGGACGTCGTTATCAGGAGAAAGAAAACTGGCGTTCTACGGATCGGAGCGTGGAATGTCAGATCCCTTCATCGGGCAGGTAGGTTAGAAAACTTAAAAAGGGAAATGGATAGGTTAAAGTTAGATATAGTGAGAATTAGTGAAGTTCGGTGGCAGGAGGAACAAGACTTTTGGTCAGGTGATTACAGGGTTATAAGTACAAAATCAAATAGAGGTAATGCAGGAGTAGGTTTAATAATGAATAAAAAAATAGGAGTGCGGGTTAGCTACTTCAAACAGCATAGTGAACGCATTATTGTGGCCAAGATAGACACAACGCCCATGCCTACTACAGTACTACAAGTTTATATGCCAATTAGCTCTGCAGATGATGAAGAAATTGATGAAATGTATGACGAGATAAAAGAATTTATTCAGGTAGTGGAGGGAGACGAAAATTTAATAGTCATGGGTGACTGGAATTCGTCAGTAGCAAAAGGGAGAGAAGGAAACATAGTAGGAGAATATGGATTGGGGGGAAGAAATGAAAGAGGAAGCCGCCTTGTAGAATGTTGCACAGAGCATAACTTAATCATAGCTAACACTTGGTTCAAGAATCATAAAAGAAGGTTGTATACCTGGAAGAATCCTGGAGATACTAAAAGGTATCAGATAGATTATATAATCGTAAGACAGAGATTTAGGAACCACGTTTTAAATTGTAAGACATTTCCAGGGGCAGATATGGATTCTGACCACAATCTATTGGTTATGAACTGCAGATTGAAACTGAAGAAACTGCAAAAAGGTGGGAATTTAAGGAGATGGGACCTGGATAGACTGAAAGAACGAGAGGTTGTAGAGAGTTTCAGGGAGAGCATAAGGGAACAATTGACAGGAATGGGGGAAAGAAATACAGTAGAAGAAGAATGGGTAGCTCTGAGGGATGA
This sequence comes from Schistocerca serialis cubense, assembly GCF_023864345.2. NCBI lineage: Eukaryota > Metazoa > Arthropoda > Insecta > Orthoptera > Acrididae > Schistocerca > Schistocerca serialis. The sequence continues at coordinate 153,744,321 of NC_064643.1, forward strand.
AGTAGTGAAAGCAGCAGAGGATCAAGTATGTAAAAAGACGAGGGCTAATGGAAATCCTTGGGTAACAGAAGAAATATTGAATTTAATTGATGAAAGGAGAAAATATAAAAATGCAGTAAATGAAGCAGGCAAAAAGGAATACAAACGTCTCAAAAATGAGATCGACAGGAAGTGCAAAATGGCTATGCAGGGATGGCTAGAGAACAAATGTAAGGATGTAGAGGCTTGTCTCACTAGGGGTAAGATAGATACTGCCAACAGGAAAATTAAAGAGACCTTTGGAGAGAAGAGAACCACTTGTATGAATATCAAGAGCTCAGATGGAAACCCAGTTCTAAGCAAAGAAGGGAAGGCAGAAAGGTGGAAGGAGTATATAGAGGGTTTATACAAGGGCGATGTACTTGAGGACAATATTATGGAAATGGAAGAGGATGTAGATGAAGATGAAATGGGAGATGCGATACTGCGTGAAGAGTTTGACAGAGCACTGAAAACCCTGAGTCGAAACAAGGCCCCGGGAGTAGACAAGATTCCATTAGAACTACTGAGGGCCTTGGGAGAGCCAGTCCTGACAAAACTCTACCATCTGGTGAGCAAGATGTATGAGACAGGTGAAATACCCTCAGACTTCAAGAAGAATATAATTCCAATCCCAAAGAAAGCAGGTGTTGACAGATGTGAAAATTACCGAACTATCAGTTTAATAAGTCACAGCTGCAAAATACTAACGCGAATTCTTTACAGGCGAATGGAAAAACTGGTAGAAGCGTACCTCGGGGAAGATCAGTTTGGATTCCGTAGAAGTGTTGGAACACGTGAGGCAATACTAACCTTACGACTTATCTTAGAAGGAAGATTCAGAAAAGGCAAACCTACGTTTCTAGCATTCGTAGACTTAGAGGAAGCTTTTGACAATGTTGACTGGAATACTGCCTTTCACATTCTAAAGGTGGCAGGGGTAAAATACAGGGGGCGAAAGGCTATTTACAATTTGTACAGAAACCAGATGGCAGTTATAAGAGTCGAGGGGCATGAAAGGGAAGCAGTGGTTGGGAAAGGAGTGAGACGGGGTTATAGCCTCTCCCCGATGTTATTCAATCCGTATATTGAGCAAGCAGTAAAGGAAACAAAAGAAAAATTCGGAATAGGTATTAAAATTCATGGAGAAGAAATAAAAACGTTGAGGTTCGCCGATGACATTGTAATTCTGTCAGAGACAGCTAAGGACTTGGAAGAGCAGTTGAACGGAATGGACAGTGTCTTGAAAGGAGGATATAAGATGAACATCAACAAAAGCAAAACGAGGATAATGGAATGTAGTCAAATTAAATCGGGTGATGCTGAGGGAATTAGATTAGGAAATGAGACACTTAAAGTAGTAAAGGAGTTTTGCTATTTAGGGAGTAAAATAACTGGTGATGGTCGAAGTAGAGAGGATATAAAATGTAGACTGGCAATGGCAAGGAAATCGTTTCTGAAGAAGAGAAATTTGTTAACATCGAGTATAGATTTAAGTGTCTGGAAGTGGTGTCTGAAAGTATTTGTATGGAGTGTAGCCACGTATGGAAGTGAAACATGGACGATAACTAATATGGACAAGAAGAGAATAGAAGCTTTCGAAATGTGGTGCTACAGAAGAATGCTGAAGATAAGGTGGGTAGATCACATAACTAATGAGGAGGTATTGAGTAGGATTGGGGAGAAAAGAAGTTTGTGGCACAACTTGACTAGAAAAAGGGATCGGTTGGTAGGACATGTTTTGAGGCATCAAGGGATCACAAATTTAGCATTGGAGGGCAGTGTAGGGTAAAAATCGTAGAGGGAGACCAAGAGATGAATACACTAAGCAGATTCAGAAGGATGTAGGTTACAGTAGGTACTGGGAGATGAAGAAGCTTGCACAGGATAGAGTAGCGTGGAGAGCTGCATCAAACCAGTCTCAGGACTGAAGACCACAACAACAACAACAAATCTCAATGTTTTTCCAGAGTAAAGTAATTAAAAGGATAGTGAACAATTGAATTCTTGGTTAAAACCAGATCACCGTATAAAATGAAGAGGGAACAGGAAGCGAATCTGCACCCCAGAGGTGATGAACTAACCCCAGGGCGAACGGTAGATTCCGGCCATGGAGAACCAAAAGATCCTATGGCTGAGCACTTAAATCACATGTAGCTTTTGATAAATACCGTAGTTAGTTTAGCAGCAGAAAAGTCTCACATGTCTCCTCTTCAAATGACTACGTCTGCTGCGCAAGCGAATATTTCTACAGATGAAAATTTATCTTCGGAACACTCCAACAGGTCTGCTACTCAGACGAAACTGTTTGCTGAGCGAGCGAATACGTCAGGTGCGCAGGCGGTTATTTCTGCAAATGTAGAAACCATACCTGTGGAACAAGCAAATATGGTAGCTAAAGAAACAAATCCGACCACCACTGTGAGTGATTTAGTTACAGAACAGAAGGAGCTGGCTGAGAAAGTAAAGGGTATAACCAATAGAGTGAACGAACTGCCCACAAGGGAAAATTTTGTTAAAGTATTAGCTGATGTGAGTACTTTGACAAATGCACAGACAGAAACCGAGTTCCAAAGATGGAAAGGAGAAGTTACACAGTATCTGCAAACGTGCATTCAAAGGATAGAAAAATTGTGGTGGTCGGCTATTGAAGAAAGAAAGGAAGCCAGCCCAGAGTGGAAGATCTAAAGGCAGAAATCAGAGCTCAGTGTATGATTATAGGGTTGATGAGCAGTACCCTGGTAAAAGCCCAAGCAAACAGATGTATGGAGGTATGTCACCTATGAGTTATTATACCAGATCTATCATGGAAGAGGAAATGTTAAAGCGTTGGCAATTAAAGGACGATAAAACAGGCTTGGTGCAGGTGGTTGAGAAACAGAACACTGCTGTGAGGAGCAAAACTATTCTGCGATAAACAGATAGAGGGAACTTTTGAAAACATCCATTGTTTGCTGACAGGTGACTGCATGTGGCTGGAAAACTGGATGTAGCTCCTATCTGTAGAAAAGCACCCTTTGTTGATTATGGAACAACAGGTAGCCTGTCACTTCCGACGTCAACTGCATCCCTCAAAATACACTATGTGATCGAAAGTATCCGGAAACCGCCAAAAACATACGTTTTTCATATTAGGTGCCTTGTGCTGCCACCTACTGCCAGCTACTCCATGCAAGCGACCTCAGTAGTCATTAGACATTGTGAGAGAGCAGAATGGGGCATTCCGTGGAGTTCATAGACTTCTAACGTGGTCAGGCGGTTGGGTGTCACATGTGTCATACGTCTGTACGTGAGTTTTCCACACTCCTAAACATCCCTAGGTACACTGTTTCCGATGTGATAGCGGAGTGGCAACGTGAAGGGACACGTACAGCACAAAGACGCCCTTTACCAGGCGGTGGATTGCTAGTGGAATGTCCGGAGCAATGAATATAAAAACAGCGTTAAAAATATGATGCACTTGCTAGAATTGCAGCTGCTTTTGGCACGGACAAGGAAAGTGTGGAAAAGAAAATACGATCGCTCGTGCTTGCTTACTGATGTGAGAAAAGAAAAATGTTCATGAGCCTAAGAAGACGAACGATACTGTGGGAAACGAGATACGAAATTTATGCTAGTTTGTCTTTATTTGTATTTAATAGTACACAGTCACATTCACCCACAGCTATTTTGCAACGGTACACTTCGTTCCGGGCTTTAAAAAAATTATTAGCAAACTCGTCTCGAAATTTTTTACTCGTTGAACGACTTCTCCTTGGCATATTCCGTGCTGCTATGAAAACAGATCCAGTGTCATCTCGTCGCCATGTGCCTGGAACAATCTCATCTGTTTGTAAATCGTAGGAACCGAAGCTTCCATGTTGGGAATACTGGGTCCTTGCCTCAGCACTGCGCCTTAAAAATTGTGGAGACAAACAGCTGTAAGTATGACAGTTTAGCCTTCACCGGTTGTAGCAACATAGGTTTTCTTAACACACTAAAAACTGAAGCCATAATGCCGGAAGTGTTCTCAACTACCATTCTGGACCTAGGCAATCTCTAAATAAAACCTCTCACTTTTGAACCTTTAACATGTTTTCCTGGGTAGGTTCAAAAATGGTTCAAATGGCTCTGAGCACTATGCGGCTTAACTTCTGAGGTCACCAGTCGCCTAGAACTTAGAACTAATTAAACCGAACTAACCTAAAGACATCACACATATCCATGCCGAGGCAGGATTCGAACCTGCGACCGTAGCGGTCGCTCAGTTCCAGACTGTAGCGCCGAGAATCGCGCGGGCATTCTGGCCGGCTTTCCTGGGTAGGGTTTCATAATATTTTGCTGTAAAGGAAAAGCATCGTCTGCTACAAAAATATATGGAGGGGCCTTTGTGACACCCGCTAAGTATCGACCACTCATTTATGTTCGCCTTCTTGAACAAAAAATGGTTCAAATGGCTCTGAACGCCATGGAACCTAAAATGTGAGGTCATCAGTCCCCTAGAACTTAGAACTACCCAAACCTTAGGGAAACACATACATCCATGCCCGAGGCAAGATTCGAACCTGCGACCGTAGCGGTCGCGCGGTTCCAGACTGAAGCGCCTAGTGCCGCTCGGTCACACCGGCCGGCTGTTTTTGGACACACCATCATCCGATATTCTGCCTTGGCAGCCGACGTCTGCATGCAAAAAGTTGTTGCTGGCATCGACGACAGCAAGCAGCATAATGCTGAATAGACTTTTATAATTATAATATTCACTTCCAATACCAACACGGCACTGCAGCACGACATTCCTGTCAATTGCTCCGACATAATGGGGAACTGAAGAATCTGTGAGAACAAACATGCCGTTTCACGCCAGTCGTTTTCACTTTCTGAAATCTGAAAGAAGTAAATTTGATTTCAGGTTTTCGTACATTCGCCAGAGGGCATAAATGAAGATGAAGAGTATGTGGCTCAGCATTGCAGTCCTCCAATACTAAAACCCAGAATTTGGGCGAGAAAAAAGGTATGCAGTAACCCTATACGATTGCGTCTCAATTATTAACTAAAGTGCTACTAAAGCAACAAGATAACAAGAACGATGAATGTAGCACAAATGGACAGTACGTGTCTTCAATCTTATGGAAATTGCTAGAGCTACAAAGAGCAAAAACAATCGCTATCCTTAATGATGTCTTAACGAAGCAGCATGTAGTATATTTGGAAAGTCAGCATCGAAAGTAGATATGAATGTGGCAGTGCCATCATCATCAAGTAGTAATTCCCCTGTCACTTTTACGAGTTACTTAGATAGTGATAACACAACTGAAAAAGTTTTGTTTCATGGGATCTATAATGAAATTGACAAATAATAACATTTCGGTAACAGGCGTATCTAATAACGTTTTTCATTCACTTATCTTCACATAGTCCTTCAGAACTTCCACCAGAACGCCACATACTTCAGGTACTATATGAAATATTGCTTTCTTCGAAATGTGAAATAAACACGCAAGGCTCTGAAATGAATCTCCTGTTGCCAGGAAACGAAGAGTAACTGCAAGCCCTTGGTTGACTGAAATCGCTTTCCTGAAATTCCTGTCTTTTTTTTAAACAAATGGTGCTATCATATTTGCCAGATATTCAAAATCGGTGGATGACATCCGAGTGAAGTTACGGAAGCCAGAGCCGTCTTCCATAATCAACTCACATAGCAAGTTAGTCCCGTCTATTCTTCCATAGGCCGTTTTTCTAGCCCAACGATGAGGACGCCTTTCATTTTGTTTGTGTAATCCTTCTAGTATTAATAATGCAGCACCATATGTCATTATAGATTCCTCGTCACCATACGTAACGCAGCAGCAGATGATACGAACTCAGTAAGACAAGGAATACTGCAGATGGCGTGAACACACAACGAGAAAGGTTTGCTGCCAGTGTGGACGGAAACAGAGACAAGAAACAAACTCGGAAACATTTGCAAAACACTGCAGAAAACAATGCTTCCCGAAGAAAACTCGTTCCCAGCAGCAATATGTACACGGCTTTACAATGTATCAGAAACGCAGAGCTCTTCAGAGGATACTGCAAGTAAGCTATGGAAATTTAACTATACTACAACTCATTCTACACAAGGTATTATTATTGCTAACTGCGTTGCAACCACGTGTGAAACAGACTGCTACGAGTGAAACGGACTGTCATCATATAGGTCAGCAAACTGTCAAAATTGTATCTGAATCTGTGAGAGGGCAGGACTTCTAAAAATTTAATTTTGCATGTGCAAATAAACGAGCAGACTGCACGACAAAATTAATATTTAACCAGCCGTCCACTGTTGTTCCTGAAAATCGATGTTCATAACATTAAATTAACCCAATCAGTCCCGCCACATTCTGTTTGAAACAGTGAAAGTTTACTCTATGGTGTGATTTGACAGCGTCACATGTTGGAGCAGACGAAACGAGTGTTATTTAATTTCCAGTGCTATTTTTCTCTTGTTTGTGAACTATCTATTGCCGCATGAGCGCCATGTCAACAACTGAAGAGACAACGGAGCGTCGGCACCAAAGATATTACACCTGTCGGCACAGACAGGAAGTTGCAGAACGCACATCTATGCAATCGCGCTATTGCCTGTCAGCCATTTCATTGCTGCAGGGTATCAGTCCAAACACCCATCGACAAACATTATTAAAGTGTGTTACATAGGTTTCGGATTTATCTTTTAACAGTTCTCATTCAGTAACACCTCATACTAAAATTACATTGACACTGTACGAGAGTAGTTCAGTGAATAGTGTTAGAACTTCACGTATTTTTTACGTAACAATGTTTGGAGGCTTAACGTTTCACGCTGAAGACGGTTAAACAATTTCTACTCTATTGATATTGCTAACTCCCGTTATTAAAGATAGTGCTCGAGAAGCAATACAGGGATTTATAAACAGATATTAATGACTTGAAGTGGAAACTGTTTACAAACACGTATTTAAATTCAGGTCATCACTCATTTAATAGTGCTGTCATTAATTTTATTCTAACCGGGAATCATTTTGTTGTTTGTCGATGGCTCTGCTTAGTAACTGAAGTTTCCAGCCAAAGACGTTCTGAATTCTGACATACCTTAAATGCTAACAATAATAATCCAATACGCATTCAGTATACTAGGTTCATGAAAAACGTTTTTTTTTTTTTTTTTTTTTTGCAACAAAGTTGCACTGCCTGCCCACATACCCATTTTCAATAACAAACAGTAAACCAGAGTTATTTATTGTTACAGCAACACAAGCTAAATAATATTTGTGTATATTTTATGTATATATGTGTTTCACTTACATGTATTCATTTTGTATGTGACTGAAGTGTGCTTGCGTCCCATTTCAGACATTTCAGTCAGGCTTTCTTCACAAAAATCTACTAGATAATATCGCAGACATATTAGTTCATGATAAAAACAATCTGCGTACAATTTGATTAAACGGAAAGGTGAAGTTTACGAGATGTTTCGGTGAACGATTTTCTTCAGAACTTACACTTTTTATGTGCAGTCACGCACTTCCAGGTTTTAAAACCTAACTGACAATCTGTGGAGAAAGTATAAGCTGCGTACTTGCTCGTAGGACACTTTGAAAGTCGTTATAGAACACACAGCCGACTGACACTGCCATTAACTTTTCATAAAACAGCCTGGACCGTAAAGTAGTGGTTACTGAAATAAGTCAAAGTAAAGAAGAGTAAGTTATGACCGTTTTAGCCTGACTTGTGGTGGTCGATCTGTGGAGCGCCTATTGGCTCAATTCAAACTCTGACAATTGAGTGCAATGCAGACGTCAGACCGGTACTGTCGCTGGGTAGGATCTGACTCTTGGCTCTAGTGTGATAGAGGAGGGACGTGTCCTGTGTCCTGCCCAGGATTGGCTGATTGTAAAAAATGATGAGTAACGTATAAAGATCCATGGAATTACAGCGCCGCACGTGTGTGAGTCAGATTATATACGTGGTCAGTTTGCTGCTATGTATTTACCTAGTTTACTGTTTCTATGACGTGTTTCTCTGGAAATATAGTAGAAGATAATACTAGCGTGTGGGTGAACTTCAGTGTAGTAGGATAGCCTCAGCTGGAAGATTCTGAATAAAGTTTTGTTGTCTGTTTCATTTAGTTCCGGTGTGCTTAAGGTAATTAATTTGTCTCAATTAAATCTCAGCAAATGTCATATTCTGCATTGTAGTACGTCAATATGATTGTACCTTTTAAGTAGCTGTACCGAACTTCCACCAGTTGATAATATACGCCGTTAGTTGCTTTTTCTTTGAAATAAAGGGCAGTGGAACTTCTTTCTTTTATTGGTAATGAGGTTTTTCTTGCAAATGATAGCTTGCAAAGAGGCAGATATGTTATATGTACTCGAAACATTTTTATTCACCGAGATTTGGAAATAAGCAACAGTGAAGGGGTTCGTGGGATGAGACGTATAAAAACGTAAACAGTGGCTAAGGTCTGTAGAGGTTCACGCTCGTAGTTTGAAGGATTTTCGAGCGGCACTTCATGAATGAGTCCCACAGCCCAGCAGTCAAGCACAATGCCAGTTCGTTGAGTAGGGTTCGATTCCCAGTGACAACATTTCTTATTTCTTTCTTTCTTTCATAATTTTATTTTATTCCACACGATGTTAAACTATTAATACTGAAATTTACTTATATTTAAACTGTTCAGTTTGCTCAACGAAATTTAATATATTCAGTTTAATTATGATTACTACCCTTCCACGCGTAATGGGCATAGGCCACCACACTGTAGGACATTGGTACCACTTTGCATGGGCCACTGCTGGTACCAATGTAATAAAAGATCTGGTACTGCGGAATAAGATATACAAACCACAGTTGATTTCAAATAACCCTACAATATATAACCACAGAAATATACCACGTACCTTGGACAAAAAAATGGCCAAATTGTCAAATGAGAGGAAAAAAGAGAACAGCCTCAGATTAGCAGCAGATAATTGCTGTTGCTGTTGTGGTTTGATGAAGCTCTCGACGCTAATCTATCATGTGAATACCTCTTCTTGACTGCACTATCACAGGCCTAGTGTTCCAGTGATAGGGTGCAAGCCTGCAGAGTCATAGAGCACAGGATCAAACCCTGGTGAGACCTTCACGTCTGAATACTGTGAATTTTCACCAGAAACAACATGTGGTTCTAGTTCGACGCTAAACTGAAGATCCCGTTTCGCCAGAAAGGTAATATTAAGGTTAGTTGTGTAACAATTTTTGTTTCTCCAGTTTGATTAACTACCTTCTCATACGTTTTTCGATATATGCATGCCCATATAAGCTGAAGCATTTATCTGTAGCATCAATTTATAAAAAAATTCTATTCTATTCTTCCCTGCACTGAGTCTTGTCAAAGTTTCACTTGCGTACAAGGCTACACACAATTGAATTACTTTCACAAAACACGCCTTAACAATTAAATTTAAATTTGATGGTAATGTACTACCATTTTTCATAATAACCTTCTTGTTATTGCCATTCTGCGTATTGTATCCTCTCTGATTCGGCTATCATCAGTTATTCAACCGCACAAATAGCTAGACTAATCCCAACTTTTAGCGTCTCGTTCCCTAATCAAATTCGTTCAGCATGAAATGATTTAGTTCACCTGGATACCGTTACGTTTCTTATACTTTGTTGATGTTCATCTTGTAATCTCTTTTCACGCCACTATTCAGGCTGTTCAACTGCTCTTCCAAGCTCTCTACAATCTCTGACATATCCGTTAGGTCATCGGGAAACTTTAAACTTTTCCCTTCATCTCCCTGAACTTTCACTCCCATTTGAAATTTCTTCTTCGTTGCCTTTACTGCTTGCTCAATGTAGAGGCTGAATAGCATCTGGAACGGATCAATATATTTTACCTTTTTCTTCTGGTCTACCGTTACCGTTTCATCTCCTTCTCTCTTACAATTTGTATTCTCTTACAATTTGTACTTTTCTAGATACTATCGTAACGTGGCAGATTAAACAAAGGTTAATTTCACACCTTACATGAGAGATTTTATACATCGTGACGGGAAGGTGAATATGACGCCTAACTTAGCTGTACCATCATTGAGCTCCAACTGCAAAGAAACGAACCAGACACTTAATTGTTCTTGCGAGAACTGAGAAGGCATTGTAATATGCGCACTCCTCCATCCATGCGAGTGCATAACGCCATATTCCAAGACTAGGGATGAGCACATGTTTTCTCGCCTAATGAGAAACATAGGAGAGTTTCTGCTGAAAAAAGTCATCAAAGGTTTGATTAGCCCTTATAAGAATTTCAGAGGACGATAGCAGCCATACGGACGACAGCTCATCGCAGCTAGATTCAAATGGTTCAAATGGCTCTGAGCACTATGGGACTTAACTGCTGAGGTCATCAGTCCCCTAGAACTTAGAACTACTTAAACCTAACTAACCTAAGGACATCACACACATCCATGCCCGAGGCAGGATTCGAACCAGCGACCGTAGCGGTCGCGCGGCTCCAGACTGTAGCGCCTAGAACCGCTCGGCCACTCTGGCCGGCTCGCAGCTAGGGTAAATACCGCAAGCAGAGGTGTAAGTTGTTGGTTCACCAGCTTGCGACCACTGTAAAATCGAGCGACCTTAGATAAGCTTTTGCTCAGCTTGTCACAAAAATAACCATCCTCTGTAGACGTGATTGTCGCCCTAAATAGTATCGAACTTAGAACCGGAATCGAAAGATTTTTCATAGTACTGGTCAACTTCATGACGCAGTAGCAAGTATAATGTTGTAAAGAAACTTCTGGTTAGAATTTGATATTATTGTGCTCAGAGTTATTTCGCTTACTCGACGTAATGCCTTATCTTGGTAACTGTCCTAACATTGTCATGTTACAAACTGTGTAAATTCGTGTATTTCTGTGACAAAATTAGCATTAAAACCAATATGTTTACAGATTAAACAAAGTTGTGCTATGTCATAGAATAGGAATCCACACTTATACCTAACTGTTAGACTATTTCGCTCCATGACTTTTATCCTTCTTGCTTCATAGTTTAGAAATGAGCTCTCCAATCAAGATTGTCAATAGCTTCATCTGAAACTACATATGCTATAAATGTTTGTCTTTCATGAACCAGTCTTCCAAGGTAAGTTGTAGGATCAGTGTTGCCTTACTTATTCCTAGGAACAACGGCCCTTTTTCGATTTGCAGTTATTAATTTTTTCTTTGAGCTTGAGTATATTTCCTTCAGCTCACCCATATTGCGTAAAATTTGTAATAGTTTTCTCATTGTACATTTTATAAAGAATTTTAATTATTCTGAGGGAATGCGATGTACCGTATGTGATATGTAACGACTTACTTGCTGTAGTGTTTTGCCAAATTCTTCACGTAGTATCATTTCTGTCACCTCATCTGTTCTACTTCTATAATGTTGTCTTCACTTCCCTTGCTTGAACCTTTCACATACGCATTCCACATTTCACCTTTACCTTCCAGGCTTAGTACTGGCTTACCACCTGAGCCTAAGTTACTCATAAAATTGCTTTTTTTCTCGAAAAGTCTGTTTAATATTCTTACATGCGGCATCTGTCTATTCCCTTAGTGATATATGATTCCAAAGCTTTGCATTTGGAAAAAATCAAATTCTGTCTTTGCATTTCGCACCTTTTAGCAATCTTATTTTTGTAGACGTCTGTATTTTTTTCAACTGCTTCATTTGCTGTGCTTTATATTATCTCGATACGAGAATTAAATTCAGTATCTCGTGTATTATCCAAAGGGTATCTACTGCTACTTGTCCTCGGCTGGTTTCACTATTTCGTCTTTCGAAGCTACCCGTTCGTATTCTGTTCTATTCCATCACCTTGATTGAGTCGGTCGTTACTGAGAATAGAAATAGGCATGGCAAGTAATTTCAAGAGTAACGCTGAAAAATTTTCAAGATATCTTACACCGTTACGAATACATGCCTGGCATCTTACAGTCGTAGCGGACGCGTCTGGTAAATGGTGACTGAAAAATGTTTTCTTCGTCATTACGTTTTTAACCATTGAAAACGTGTTTCTACACGACAATTCAATGTCGCTAGCCTTGATCTTGGGAATGGGGCGGATCAACTGCAGTCGCGAGTTACAGTGTCTGAGCATTATTCTGCAATAAATTAAATGAAGATCCATCACTGACTCACCTCATATGTTACTGCACAAACATTCCTCAGAATGGAGGAAATCTGAAAAAAATGAATAAAAATGGTACATGAATTCAGAAAGAAATTATGTAATGTAAGACCTACAAAAGTGAAACGAAATCGTTTCTACAGCTACGTGCTACTTTATGACATTTCAGTTCATTACAATATGAACAAATTTGAGGAGATTGTCAACAAATTAGGAAAAAGAGTCGACAAAAAACACGACAGGAAGCCAGGATTATACGAATCAATGGCAGGTAGAACTGACAATGCTGTTAACACGGCAGTGTTGCACGTACTACCAAGTATGATGCTGTAATTCAGTTCCGTCATCTGCCCACATCACATTTGAACACGCAAGCCCGCATTTGGTACTGTCAGAGTGAAAGCCGTCCTTCTCGTATAATACGGAGGTACTTGTTGCTGCATGGATTACGGTGGAGGGTCATGAGCATGAGCAAAATAGTGGTAGGACAAACTCATTCCGTAGATACGTACTTTTCCGGAGGGGGTACTTTCTGAAGACAACAATGCAATGCAGAAGATTGTAACAAGGAGCGATGCAACATTTACCTCAAGTGATTTAGGAAAAAATAATCTGTCTCATGTACTGAGGTTTGTACTTAATGGCGACTCACAAATCGCTATTTATCCAAACATAAACTCCACCACGCCCTACTAAAACCACCAAATAAATAAGCTGTTGCTGAATATTGGCTGGAATACAGTCAGGAAATGAAATATAATGAGACAAAATCGTGGTGGAAACGTCGAGTTTCTGTGGGAAAACAATTAAGTAATTTATAGAAATAAAGATGACCGACAACCTAATAAACCACGGTGGAGCGCTGAATCTACAGTGGCGTTAGTGTCAGGTATTGAATGTATTAAGAACTCACTGGCTACCGCACCAACTACTGCTGAGCAGCACTGAGAATCAATGTGGGGTCTGAACGACAAAAGAACATCAGAGGGAACGGCAGACGTCACGCGCTAAAGTCAGCAGAAATACCAGCACGAGGTCAACAATAGCTCACAGTCTGGTTGGACTGCAGGCCGCGAGTACACGTTAGATCAAACCTCATAATACCTGAAGGCTATGCGCGGGTCCGTCGTCAAAATACTGTGCACAAAATGGAAATAACAGCTCGGTAGAACCCTCAGTCACACCCTGAAAAACTGGGTGGTCACTTCACTCGAATACTATGCACTGTCTTTAATTAATTCAATACCAACGTTAAGGAGCAATGAAAATGCATGGGGTCACGTTCTTCTGCGAGTATAGCAATTATCTCTCACGTGAAGTGACGTCGGCGCAGAATAAGGTATGTTTAGCTTAAATTTTGTATCAGACAAGAGTTAGAATATGTTTCCTGGCTGCTGATATATTTACGGCACTTTAAAACTACTTTTTGCTGTACAACTTAGCAGTAATGGAAATAGAAGGAAGAAAACAAGAGAATAAACCAATTTCTTTATCACTCAAGAGTAATCATACCGTTCATTAATTCAGTAATATGATGCAGTTACATCCAGAGAGAATATCATTAGAAAAATACTAGGGTGCAATAAGGCAGAAGCAGGCTACAGACAATGCAGTGCACAAGAGACTGAACAGGTATCTAAGATGGTACTTGACGTGAAGAGACATCAAGAAAATGCCGGACACCCGAATAACCAAACAGATCTTGGAGTGCACAATAAGAATGAAGAAGAAGAAATGGATCACCGAAGCCAAAGAAAGACCTGAACGATATCTGTACAAGAGATTCAAAAATACCTGTGCACGACAGAGAAATATTGAAGCACAAAGTACATAAGAGGAATGTGAGCCAAGAGGTCATGGAATTTAAGACAGAAACAATGCAGTGCAGAAGATTGTACCAAGGAGCGATGCAATATTTACCTCAACTGATTTGGGAAATGAAGTGTATGCAAGTGTATGCATAGTGAGAACAAGAAATAGGTGTAGCGCCTGAGAATATTTCACTGCCGGCTGCGGTGGCCGAGCGGTTCTAGGCCCTTCAGTCCGGAACCGCGCGACTGCTACGGTCGCAGGTTCGAATCATGCCTCGGGAATGCATGAGTGTGATGTCCTTAGGTTAGTTAGGTTTAAACAGTTTTAAGTTCTAGGGGACTGATGACCTCAAATGTTAAGTCCCATAGTGCTCAGAGCCAATTGAACCAAAATTTCACTTCAAGCAGACGTTTCTCGGAATCCTCTAGTGGCCTGCCCTTGTATAAAGGAAATAAGACAAGCAACCCAACTTCTTTTGAACTCGTTGCGGGTTATGTAAATTGGGTTGCTTATCTTACGCTGCGTGAAATACTTTCCGCCCAATTTTAATTCGTCCACTCTGTATTTACGAATATCACATTGCTCTGCAAAAGTTGAGGTTGAGTTAGATAAAATAACATAATAGATTAACTGGAAATGTATGAACGTGTGAAGGCAGGTGGCCAGAGGTCTCCCAGAAGTGCACAGAAAGTTGGGAGCCGCATGGCGCAAGTGATCGTGACTATAGCCCCAAATGAGACTGTCCCTCCAACACGTCCAACTTTTTAGTCAGCAAGCACTTACGGTGCACTGTGGTGGTGTTCTTCGTTACAACATGGCCCAGAGACTGCATTTAAAAATCACTGGGAAACTGGAAAAAGGAGGATGTGTAACGAGTGTAGCTCAAGAATTTGGTATTGCTCACAGCAGTCTTTCATGAGGAGCGTTCCGAACCAAAGGCAATGCTTCCAGAAGAAGCGCAGATGGTCGACCACATCAACTGCAGCGACAGATGACCGCAGGCAAGGGGGGTCAATAGCAGTCCCATTCAATTGTACTGGAAGGCACGCGATCTTACGCCTCACATTGGCAAGACGACTGTGTGGGGTTGGCACTTTGCCCGACGACAAGTACATTGTGTTTCGTTGACACACTTACAGCGGTGGCATCATAGGCGATGGTGCTAAGAGCATATGGATAGGACCGAGCGGGAGTTGGGGCGCGTGGTCTTCTCGGTTACTCAGTCTGAGTAGTGAGTCCGGCCCTATGCTCATGTGGTGAGGGGTGGGAGGACGTAATGCACCCAGGATCAAAGTCGAGCATTACCTTTTGGTGGTCCAAGTGTCCTAGTGTGAAGCTGAAAACGTTACGTGGGCTTACTGAATTCCAGATCTTAGAACACGATACACTCAACGGTCTTTCCTACCTGCGTCTCTTCAGTGGAGCATTCGGCCCGACTTCACGTTTTACGTATGACATTGCGCGACTGCATATAACATCACAGGTGGAGGATTTCATGGAACGAGAGGATACTCATGGACCCACAGGATACTTGGTTGAATGGACAAGCCTGTCCGTTACTCCAACGTAATCTCGTCAACCACGTGTGGCATGCCTTAGGAATGGGTTTAGCAGCACGCCCACATCAACCTACGACCATCCAGCTCTTGCCAATCCCACTGGTGGGGGAATGGGATGCCCCACCGGAAGAGTTCCTTACCAATCTCGAACCCAGCATAGGAGCACTTTGCGGAGTACGCATTGCCGTCCATAGTGATCGCACACGCTATTAAGAACCACGTGCCGTCTTTGGTTGGAGCAGCGTAATTATTTTGTTTACACAGAAGTGTCATTTCTCTTTGTCTGCTTGCATACATCTTTCAGTTGGATTCTGTATTATAGCATAGCAGTTCTTTCTAGGTATGGCCCAAGTTTCACCGATCTGTATTACTTGGCACTGACACGTCATGTGAAATGTTCATTCGTCCTCAAGCTTTGCCGACCAGTATATTTGGAAGTGATGTGAACTGAGGCGAACTTGTGAAAACAGTAAAAGGGAAGATGGATATGAGACCTAAATTTGTTGCTAGGGCTTTGGTTAGGTGCATTGCATTAGTATAGGAAATGACATATACGATACAAGTGAAAGCACTTGGATTCCTAATCAATACACGAGGCAACAGACATAGACTGATTTGGGAGGTGCATTGTTAAGGTCGTAGTTGTTCGAAAGAGCTCACAAACGCTGTAGGAACTTAAGTGAGAATATTTGGAAGAAAGCGACGTAATTTTGGGGATAACCTATCGGGCAAACTGCATCCGAGGGAGATGTGTAATAACAATGCTGCCGCCTGAGCATCGTGAAGGTAACATAAGAGATTACGACACATACGGAGGCATGTAGACATTTCCTCTATCTTATGACGCGAATGGCATAGAACAGATCGTCAGCCGTGGCTATCGCTACCAAGTGACACCGCGCAATGGTATTTAGAGTAATTAACCGAGTACATTTGTAGATATAGATCAAGACACGTCATACGATTTTACTGACCTCACGAGGTCTGACACATGTAACACTTGACTGTGAAGTACACATCATTAGCAGACTTCAAAATCTTAGGTGTCTACACCGGATTTAAATGTGGTGTGGGTGTAAATATCGTTTGCTGTTTAGTTCTACAGTTTTGAACTCACCTCGCCTATTGAGACGATCCACTCTCGTTTCAAACGCATGTCCGATCGATCATACGCGTCTAAAGAGGTGTGTCTGCCGCCTTGGACAAAATACGCCATTAGGTCTGAGGATTCTGTGTGCTGCTCCGCAACGCACTAACACCGGCTCAGAAATTGATTCATCTCCCGTCAGGGCAATGTCCCGGGGGGCCCATGATGTAGGCGTATCAAAGCTTCTTGCGTATCCTATTCCCGGGACGAGAGCCATATTTACGGTTGTTTACTGCGGCCCGTGTATCTGCGGAAATTCCCGTATTTCTCGCGTGGAATTTAAAACTGAAACTTCGTTTGAATTCAGTATGTCCTTTCTACAGTTTCCTCGTTAAATCGCAACTCCTTAAACATTGTCAGTGTCCACTGATGGCCACACTGAATTACGAGACTATCAATACGTCATGCAACGATTTGTCTTTCCATGATGCGTACTACGTACTTCGACACTCAGTGCCTAGCGTGAGGCGGAAGACATACTGTTCCGTCAGCCGTTCACAGTATTTCAGATAATCACGTGTATAGGGTAAAAAAAGAAATACTACAATTTCTGTCACGAAATTAGACTGGTCAAATCCACCTCACATTCTTTCAGCATTTCCAGTTAGTGAGAATAAAAAATGTTTGTAACAATACCGAAAAGTTTAGTAAACATCTCTTCTTTGATGATGTGATAGTACATTGAAATTACAATGAAATGAACACCCTTAGCTGCTTACAGGCGTTGACATACGTCAACGGGGACACATGAAAATTTGTGCCCTTACCGGGATTCGAAACCGGGATCTCCTGCTTACATGACAGATGCTTTATCTATCTGAGCCACCGATGACACAGAAGATAGCGCGACTGCAGGGATTTATCTCTGGCACGCCTCCCGCGAAACCCACATTCTCAACGTATTGTCCCGCACTATATTCGTAGTGCCCCCGCCCATTATACTCATTACTCGCGGCGCGTTGCCGATTCCCGTAAGAGTTCGGTCACCGTTTGTGCATTCGCACAGAACAAGAAGATGGTCAAGTCGCCGGTGAGCCTTAACTGCATATATACACTAAGACGGTATCTGTTATTTCGGATACGTTCGAAAGAACATATACCATCTTAGTATATGATAGCACATTGGCAAAGAGTTATTGCTAGTACTTACGAGAAAACCTAACGTTACAAGAGATTTTCAAGAATTCAATTCTTTATTTTAATCTGTGAGAGAAGCATAAACATTCCATCTCACATTCTTGCAACATTTACAGTTAGTGAGAATTTCAAATGTTACTAACAATTCCGAAAAGGTTAGTATATAACTCTATTGCTGTTTTATGATATGTAGCACCTTCACAAAAATTGTTACTAGTACTTACTAAAAGACTTCACGTTACAAGGGATTTTCAAGAATTCAGTTGTTTATTTTAATGTGTGAGAGAAGCGTAAACATATTTAGACTCAAGAAAAATATATGAACATTCTCAGAAGTTATAGGTGCATGTGATACACCGAGAAAAGATAAAATTATTCTGAGATTACAAAGAATGAACCTTAAGAGGTGTGTAACGAAAAACGTCGTCACCAATAAATTTGCGTTCTGTTGGACCTTGTAGGAAAAATCCACTGAGAAAGCTCAATCTTAGGACGTAGGACATACAAAAGATTTTTGTATCACTGGAAGGCTCTAAATCATAAACTTATCTAATGAAAGAATCGGACAGATCCAGAATGAGATTTTCACTCTGCAGCGGAGTGTGCGCTGATGTGAAACTTCCTGGCAGATTAAAACTGTATGCTCGACCGAGACTCGAACTCGGGACCTTTGCCTTCAGCGGGCAAGTGCTCTACCAACCGAGCTACCGAAGCACGGCTCACGTCCTGTACTCACAGCTTTACTTCTCGGGCAAAGGTCCCGAGTTCGAGTCTCGGTCGGGCACACAGTTTCAATCTGCCAGGAAGTTTCAATCGGACAGATATTTGGAAACAAACCCAGTGCAGTAGCAATTCAGTTACTAGCTTGACTCTTGGAAAAAAAATTGAACCTATCGGATTCCAAAGCGATCAACAATTTTTAAAACTGTGACTGTTCTTTATTCTTGGTACCTCATACGTTTGCCGGCCGTGGTGGTCTAGCGGTTCTAGGCGCTCAGTCCAGAACCGCGCGACTGCTACGGTCGCAGGTTCGAATCCTGCCTCGGGCATAGATGTGTGTGGTGTCCTTAGGTTAGTCAGGTTTAAGTAGTTCTAAGTTCTAGGGGACTGATGACCACAGCTGTGAAGTCCCATAGTACTCAGAGCCATTTGAACCATTTGAACCTAATAAGTTTGAGATGTTGCGCGCTACTCCTTCAATTTAACAACATTTTCTGACAGATTAAAGTTCATATTTTAGGTGATGATCTCGGTGTTCTCCGGTACTACTTTTGCTACTGTGGCTAATGAGTTTTTATATGAGGAAATTGTGGACCGACTGTCCATATAACTGCATGTCATGCGTGACCTGTAGAGAATTTGTACCCGATGGGCCGTAGTGGAGGCGGCGGAGAATAGGGAGAGAGATGAATTGTGGGCCATAAATGTTGAATATAGCGACCTGCCTGTGTGAGTGATTCTGAGAAGCAGCGCTCAGTGGATCGTATCTGCAGGGTAACTTCTGCCCTAACCCCTCTCTTCCTTCCGCTTAGAGTCGGGGAGAAGAGTGCCAGTTCGCAAAACATTTTCCCTGGGCCAGGCGACATTGCATCTCGAAAGCAGCCAGTTGGCGTAAAGTGGGTGGAGAAATCCTGGGTGGTAGATCCGTGCAGTAACTAGATTCTTTGGGGCAGTAGGAGTTGACAATCGTCCGACGTTAGACTGCACGGGAACTGAGGGCAGGCATAGTAGTCGTCTAGGTTACAAGAGATCACGTCTGACCAGCACAGAGGAGGATCACCAAATTGTGCACCAGGCACATCGCAACGCCTTCTAATTTGCTCCTGCCATCTGAGAACAAGTATTGCACTCCGTGGAACGTTCTGTCTCATTGGTTGGAGACCAGCAGCAGTCGGAATAGAGACTTAATGGCTGCCATTAACACAACACAGGCGACTGCTTTAGTAGTAGTTCTGTGACCGGAGAGCACAGACTACTGATGAATAGCTTCACCCTCTGTTCATCGATTAATCACGGTTCCGCAGTACCCCAACTTCTTGCATCCTCGTGTTGTGAGATGTGGTGATTGTGGTTGCTGTTCTGCATACCTAACAGACGCAAAATTAGAGTCCTCGTGATCACGAAACAGAGTGAAGCTCCCTATGCCAACATGCGAATTTACATTTAATATGTAATGAAACAAGTCGTGCAACAGATACGATCTTATCGAATCTCAATTTAACATGGATAGATCCACCTTTAGTCGTGTATTGAATACGCAGGTGAACCAACACAGGACACTACTTATCAGTTACGGGATGTGTCTAGCTACTCGGTGAAAATGCACGCTTATAAAAGATGCTACTTATTTCCCTTGATATGCAATCAAGTTAGAAAACTTTCAACTAGATAACAATGAACGCGAAGTTAAAGAAACAATTACATTTATCTCTGATGTAGGCACCAGTTTTGCGATCGCGTAATAGATATTGCCGATGGTTAAGCGAAATGCATGTCAGAAAGTACTAATGAAAATTTATCTCGGAAGAGCAAACTCTATTCAAATATGCAAAGTGCATACTGCAAATCAATACAACTACCTGCAGCCACCAGTTACCGAAAGTTAGAAAATACCGCAAAATTAGAAAATACCGCGCATCCTGAATTATACGACGGAAAAGCATTGCTGCCTGCAACTCATCAAATAATTGCCATTACTCATGACTGCATCAGTGCCAGCCGTGTGCGAAAGATAGCAGTCCTCGCTTGCTGCGAGAAACGCAAGAAACACATCCACAATAAGCCTGACTTACAGCATGTGGCAAAGTGTTGTTCACCAGGAGTGTGACTTGAAACATATTCCTCAGAGCTAATAACCCTGAGCAGTATGTTTAGAGGACTTGTTTCTATAACTGAACATGCAGTCAACTAAGGAGATGCGCTTTGTAAGAGATTTTACCCCAGGCAGCACCTTATCTCTCATTTCAAAGGAAATGAAAAGTATGTCTTCGGGTTATAAGGGCCAAGGACATTGTGCAAAGAATGACTCGAAGCATTCTGAAACCCACTTTAATTCAATATACCCATAAAATAAAAACTACCTTGACACTTTTAATGTGAATTCGCTCTTCAGAACATGAACACTTTAAAGCTTAATAAACTTATTAAAGAAAAAAATATATAAAGATAATACCACTGCAGGAAACGAGATTTACTGATTAACAGCTTTTCTATTCAGAAGGTCTCAGAATATTTAAAGAAAATCAAAAAAAGTGTTATGAAAAATGTACTCCAATTTGGAACAGGTTTCTTTGTAAACAAAACAATACTAAACTCAATCAATTAATGAATGGTCTTCCACTCCAACACTTAATTCAGCAAACAAAGTTTGCACTTTTCTCTCTGAAAATGGGCCAACAAATGAGAAAACAATACACAGAGAGTGCATGCAGATTTTGTTTTGTAAAATATATAAAACACTCTAGATCACAATCCATTGAAAAACATAGTACTACCACTTGGAGACTTTAATGCACAAATGGCAAAGAACATCAGCACAGATCAATTGTATGGAAATCCATTGCACATGAAAGAACCATCACAAACGGAAAAGACTCTCAAGTCTATGTTGGCAGCATATGATAGTACTAAAAGTCTGCATTCATAAAAAAATTTCCAAGGAAAGAAACTATATGGCATTATCATATCTGATATTTGATGAGAAACAACTCTGTCTCGTTGCTGTAAATAGGCACACTGCAGTGAATGTAATAAATGTTAAAGGTGCCAAGAGTGCTGATTTAGATTCAGACCACTACATATCTATCATTAAATTCAAGATTAGATCAATATTTAGAAAAAATAATCAATAGCAACCCAGAGAGTTTGGCATAAAGAAGTTACCTAGAGAAAATGATTACAATATGCAGTCGGTAAAAAGAATATGTACCTCTTCGAAACCATTTCAAAAAGGCATTATTGAGACTGCAGAAGAAACCATCTCTCTTAAAAAGAAATGGAAAATGCTTGGTGGAAAGATGACTGTGATGAGTTTATCATGAAGAGGCTACGAGCCTGAAATATCTGGAACCCAGATAAAAATAATAATAAAAGGAAAAAATTATAGAATCAAGGAAACATGCATCAAACTGTCTCAGAAATATCATAATACAACGTACAATGCCTCAACTAACGCCAATTGAGTCCAGTCTTAAGAAGAACACAAGGAACTTCTATGAAACATTCTAAAGTAGTTTAAAGGAGTTCACACCATCAAGTTTACAGTTAATAGTTCCAAAAAGATAAAAAAACTGGATACAGTAACACAGAGACTGAGCGAGGTGGCGCAGTGGTTAGAACACTGGACTCGTATTTGCGAGGACGGCAGTTAAAACCAACGTCTGGTCATCTTGATAAACACAGTAAACTGCCTAGTTCTTGCGGACTACTTCAAAGAACTACACAACTGTGATCCAACAACAGAGGTACTTCATTTTGGTAATGTAAATAACCAACAATAGAAGACATCAGAGGAATCATAAAACAACTTTAAAATAAAAAAGCATCAGCAGAAGACAATATATTTACGGATTGTTGCGTCTGTTCTTGGAAGAACATGGACATATTCATAACTTGAATAAAACGTTTTAACATTGTGATACATTAATGCTATACAAAAAAAGAAAGAAAACTGATCCTAAGAATTGTAGAGCGATCTTCCTCTTACTACGGACATATAAGACCTTGTCCAATGTTACAATGTGTGTGAAATCTTATGGGACTTAACTGCTAAAGTCATCAGTCCCTAAGTTTACACACTTCTTAACCTAAATTATCCTAAGGACAAACACACACACCCATGCCCGAGGGAGGACTGGAACCTGTGCTCGGGTCAGCCGCACAGTCCATGACTGCAGCGCCTTAGACCGCGCGGCTTAACCCGCGCGGCTAAGATCTTGTCCACGGCACTTTTAAGGAGAGCTGAAGGAACACTCAAGTATATAGCACAATATACAAGTTTATCATTCTGGATTTAGGAAGGGAAGGACGAACGTAGCAAGTATTAAATCTAAAGAAAATAACCGAAATCAGGAAGAACAGTTTTTAAATGTTAAGAAGGCATACAACTCACTTGATAGAAACACACTAATCAACATTTTAAAAGAATTCAGACTTGACAATGAAACAACAGAAATAACTAAATGGATATGAACAAACAAACATCAAGGGTAAATTTATAGTGACACTGTCAAAATCTTTTTAATAAAATTAGGAGTAAGACAGGGAGATGGTTAATCACCCATAATTTTTAACTTCACATTAGAGAAGGTAGTGAGGGAATGGAGAAGAAACCCTAACATAATCATCATATATTGTCTACCTTTTGTAGATGGCATGGCATTAATTACTGACTCACTGGACAGTGGCAGTAAAAAAACCAAATAATTACAGGAATAAGCAGAAAAAAACAGAAGTAAAACTGCCATCATCATGACAAATATCAACGATGGCCATCCAAATCTCAAAATTGATAACAACACAAAATCAGAAACAAACTGTTTTAAATACCTAGTAGAACAGATAACAATCAACAGAAAAGAAAACTAGCCAAAGGAAATAGAGCACATAGAAATGGCATTCCAAACTACAAAAAATATATAGCAAAAAGTTTTACCCCGGAACACAACAGTAAGATCCTATCAAACAGTGGTAAGGTGTGAAACACTGTATGCAGCACAAACACTCAAACTAAGAACTGGAAAAGTTGGAAGAAGTATTCTAAGGAAAATACTGGGACCTAGAAGTAGTACCAATACTGAATAAATTAAGATCAAACAGAGATGAAAATTCAAAAGAAGACTACAGTTTTATGGTCACATAATACCGAGTGGATAGTAACAGACCAACCAAGCAAATCCGAAATTGTCAAAGATACGACAAACACAGTAATTGGAAAAGACATAATAGATAACGAAGTCCTCTCTAGGGAAGTAGCACGAAAGGTAGGATTTCTGGAAAAATAGAGCTCTGCAAAAGGAAGGAAGTGGGCCCAGGAAGAAAAGGAGCGACACTCTCGAAGGATGAAGGAAGTTTGGGAGCAAAAAAAAAAAAAAAACCCTCCAAAAGGGTTATTCGAATAAATAATAATAAATATGCTTCGAGACATTGCGTAGCCAGCGATAAATTGCACATACTATTGAAACAGATCGTAGCGCTCTCTAGAAAATGGGCAATGCTTATAGCCCCTATTCTAGACAAAAGTAATGTATTGGGAGTAATACGATCTGACCTTCTGTGAAGAGGGTGAATGCAGTTGCCAGAATATAATATTGTTGGGGGACTTTTTGATAACTTTGTAATTGACTGAATTACATTAGACTGGACACGATTCTTATAGTGTTATAGTGATTAAGATGTAAGGGATTGTTATGAGAGATTATAAGAATGTACGATATTAAGCTTCAACTATACGTTCAGCGTGTCGACCACAATTTTCTGAACCTCAG
The DNA here is from genome assembly GCF_023864345.2 of Schistocerca serialis cubense. NCBI lineage: Eukaryota > Metazoa > Arthropoda > Insecta > Orthoptera > Acrididae > Schistocerca > Schistocerca serialis. The sequence goes on from NC_064643.1 coordinate 153,768,642, forward strand.
TTTCCATGTTTAAGGATTTATGTCTACGCAAGTTGTGGGAATGTGTGAAGGATAATGGGTTTAATGGAACATGCACCGCGACCTTTGCTTTCTGAACAAGTCACTTGATTGCGAAATTTCATTTCATAATTACAACTAGTTTACAACTCGTTCATACGCCACGCAGAGAGCCCCAGTGGCAGAGATACTGACTCCCTGCTTCTTATAATCACGACACAGAGCTGAAGAGCGAACGCTTTAGCTAATGTACCTAGTTTCTGGCATTTCTGCTCTGATGCTACACAACTGGATTTCAATGCACTGAACAAGGTTAAGCTGCTGTTTCATCCCAATCAGTGAAATATCTACAGTCACAGGACATCTGAGTCAGATTACGTAAATCATTAATATGGAAATATAATAAATGGTGAGCATTACAAGATAAATTTTGCAGATCTTATTGAGATATGTACTGCATTTGTTTCGTTTACTGCTGCAGGAGAAAATGGAACTGAACAGACCATGAACTGGTGCCTCTCGTACGCGCTCCACACAGCACAGTTACATATTCTTGAGGCAAGCTCTGGCCATTTGTTACAACTGAACTGGTATGATCTCAATATTAGATATAGATTTTGACTTGCTGTGTCACAGTGTGGCCCAGTCTGTATTTGGATTTCGGATACCAGTAAGACTATACCATTTGTGGAAAAAAAATGGTTCAAATGTTTCTGAGCAGTATGGGACTTAACGTCTCTGGTCATCAATCCCCTAGAACTTAGAACTACTTAAACTAACTAACCTAAGGACACCACACACACCCATGCCCGAGGCAGGACTCGAAGCTGCGACCGTAGCCGTCGCGCGGTTCCAGACTGAAGCGCCTAGAACAGCTCGGCCACCAACGGTCGGCACCTTTTGTCATCTAGCAAATCTTTCTGAAATATTTTGAATTATATTCTGTGTGACTATTATTTTTTACCATACTTGTGTGCTGTATTAGTTTTAAATTGTGTGTCGCTATCAAGAGTAGATATCCCCACATCAGATCTGGAGCATTCATCTGTTATGGTGAAAACTAGGTCATAATTTGGCATTGCTTAACAACAGCAGTCTAACGTACAGGATATCGAGGAAATGGTAGTGATTTTGGTTAATGTCAGTCCATTCGTAATTGAACCGATGGTTCAAATTTTAGGACTTAAGTGTTTAGTCTCTAGACAATCTGAGGAGGCCAATCATCAAAATAGGTTACACACTGAAAAAGACAGCGTATAACTGCGGTTACCCTGGAGTAGACTTATGTGGTCACACATGTAACTGCATTAGCTAATGAAACTGTAGAACTTTAGAAGGCACAGGAGCAATTTCCCTGGTAGATATAAAACTTACCTAATGAGTTGTAAGATGTCAAGACCAGGAAAGGAACATCAGATTAAACGGCAGCTGAAGTATTTGGGGCAAGTGATGAATATCAGTGCTTGACTTCAAAAGTTTACTGCCAAACATTTCGACACACACAAGCAAAATTTTACATTCGAAGTCAATAAATGGGCAACTGCTATGGATGCCCAAGCTACCCTACATGTTGCAGAACGAATGGAATTAGATGTAGCCAAACTACTCTGGTGAAATTCACCCACAGATCATGGAATGAAGAGGGAGCTGGACAACATAAAGCAGTAACTCGGTTTGAATTGTAAGCAGTGGGAGAACAAGATACTCTTCACAGTGGAGAAGGTTTGGCGTCGAGTTGAGGATTGGGGGGGCTATCCAGCAAAATCAAAGAGAGATGGGCTAATCTGACAGGCTGCATGCATTGAAACACGTATGTAACGTAGCAGCGATGGTGAGGCACGTTAAAATCTTTGACCAGAGAGCCTATAATCGTAGTTAGTCTGCGCTTGACCGCGCGAGTGTTGCGAGCTGTTCGCTAGTTGTCGTCATGCAGAGCAGTACAGTAGTAGTCGTCGTGGAGTACGCTAGTAGTCGTCATGCAGAGCAGTCGGTCAGTAGTAGCAGCCCAGTGCGGTTGTGTGATGTAGTCTGTCGGCAACACTGGTCAAGATGCTGAATGAGGTATATTGTTAATTAAGGTAATCATCAGATAATGTAAAGTTTATTTATTGTAATTAATTTTCAACAAGTGCCCCAATAATAATTTTGATTTCAAAAGCAATTTTACAAAAAAAATTTTATTTAATTGAACTAACGATTTCGTTCCACTTCCCTTAAAGAAAAGTTTCAGTTAAATTACAAAAAAAAAGAATATTATTATTTGCAATGCAGTTCCTCCAAGCCGTGCGCAAGAATAAGAGCAGAAATTTGTCTAGCAGTTACAATGAGGTAAGAAATTAATTCTGATTTTTGCACAAGGGCCAAAGACCGATATTTCGGTTTAATTGAATTATCATTATCACTGAGATTTTCTTATCACTGAATTGACTTTCATTATTTTCGTGAGGAACTTATACTTGGGTCAGATTGCGATTCTCATTTTTTATTGTCATTAAATTTAATTGCTAGGAAGTTACGTTTGGCTCCCATTCATTTATTATTTCTGTCTTTAAAATTTCAGTGGAGAGGTTACACTTAGCGCAATGTCCATTACCATAATTAAATAATATTGTCATTTTTTTAAATTTTTGTGGGGAGGTTACACTTGGCGACACCTAGTCCAGGATCGAATTTCGTTGAGAATCTTTTGAACAACAGTCAGATATCTGCTCTTATTTGCTTAAGTATAATTAGGATTTGGCGCTACGCTTTTACTTAACTTGTGACTTTCTTTCTACAGGTCAACAGCAATTCGTTGCTCTGTTGTATTTGTTTGTTGCCTTTCTGTATTTGTGCTTATTTCTTTTGTGAATAATTGTGACTATTGTGAAAATGCCGCGAAAGACTGTGAATAGTGTATCGCGAGGTATTTTGAATGAAATTACCGACTTAAACAGCGTGACCGATAGTAATTGTGACACGCAGTGTAATGATGACAATCCTGCGTTCACTAACAATCAGTGCATTCCAACCACTAATGATGACTTTCACCTTAATGATGAACAAACGAACTCAATTGTCTCGTCTGTTAATTTGACGACAATCGATGACGCGGAGCGGTCTATAGTAATGAGCGCTGCCGAGCTTAACACATCCGATTTAGAAAATCCAAGTAATGTACAGACAAATTTTTCTAGTGAAAATGAACAGTGTACTGGAAGTACGACGGATCCATTTAATTCCGAAATAGTGTCTGACAGTGTACATCCGACTGATAAACCATTCTGTAAATTACAGAATGACCAAATGGTCACGCAAAACAAGGCAATTTCAGATCCACCATTAAATAGCACGGAGAATAGAAATGCTAATTTTGTATCGGATCCACTTAAGGCATTGTTGCTACAAATTCTTGAATCAAACAAACAACAGAATGAAAAATTAGACAAACAAAGTGAAGATTTTAAACAACTTAGGAAAGATAACAAACACTTAAATGAGAAACTTGACAATAATGACGAAAATCTCAAACAACTTAGTGAACAGGTCAGACAACAGAATGAAAAATTAGACGACAATTCCAGACAGCTTAGTGAACAAATTAGAGCCGTTGCCGCGCAGTGCCATGACACTAAGGAACAGTTGCGCGTGGAAATTGAGGCTTGTTCACGAAAAAATAGCGAAGAAATTAAGTCTGTTGCGCAAGAATTAAGGGAAATGCAAACAGCCGCAACAGAAACACTCAGAGACGAAATTAGCGGAGTCGCTAAACAATGCTCTGAAAAAGCTACACAATTACGGGACGAGTTTAAAGCAATGACGGTAGAACTTTCGCGCACAATGGATTCAAAGATAGGCGCGAAATTCGAACAACAGAATACTCAGATTGACGAACGCTTTAATCTTCACGTACAAAACAGTGATACGCGTTTCCGCAAATTTATTCAAGATCAAAACAAAGTAAAACGACAAGTCATGGAAACAATCACTGCACAAAGACAAGAAGACAAACATAAAATGTTCGCGAAAGCGAAGACGTACGTAGACAATAATATTACTACAGTGTCCGACAAAATTAATACCATAGAACAGTTGAACGCGGAATTACGGGATGAAATTTCTAATCTTAAATCAAAAACAGATACACACACAGTAAATATTCAAACAGTGACAGACAGATTCGAACAATTAGAACTAACACAGGATTGCGATGTCATCAAAGCTGATGTTAAAAGACTGAGCGAAACTACACGTAAGTTGCAAAAACAGATTAATGCGTCCGATTCTAAAACCGATGATCAGGCAAAAATACTGACTGAAAAATATGATGAGTTAGCCAGTCGTATTGATGCTATTGAAAGTAATTATGATAATAAATCAGACGATACTGCACCGGTTTCATTTAACCAAACACCTGAATTTCAAAATTTACAGCAGACAATTAATGAGATCGATTCGTCTAATAACACGTTGCGTAGAAAGTTATCGAGTTTACAACAAGAAGTGACAGAGATGAAAAGTATTTCAGTTAATAACACATCACAGCAGACGCCACTTTGCGAACATCTGTCAGACTCGCGCAATGCGTATAATTTGGGTAATCTACAGAGAGTACGGGACTTTGATTCCGAACAACCACAGTTCAACAGATTCTCTTACAATCCTGAACCTGTTCCATCACACAGAGACGATAATTTTGATTACAAACATTTTCTGTCAGTGAGAAAGTTTAAAGTGTTTAAAAACGACAGAACACAGATTCACCCGCTAGACTGGATACAACAATTTAGCTTTGCTTTTCCACCCACTTGGCCTGTAACGCATAAACTTGAATTTATTCGCAGTTTTTTGGAAGGCGAACCGGCAACTCGTATGAGACCGATCGCGAGGCAATGCTACTCAGTAGAGGAATTTCAGAATGCTTTTCTATCAGCGTACAGGTCGAAGACGACACAGCGTGGAATTAAAGATCAGTTAATTAGCTTACCTAATTATGAGAACTCCAATTTTCCGAGTGTGACGCAATTTTTTGAGCATATGGTCCAACAAAATCAGTACCTAAGTGAACCGTACAGTGAAGCTGCACTTATACAATTATGCATTTCCAAATTACCACGGTCATTACGAGTGTCACTTCTAACGGGGCAGCAAAAAGAAAACATTTCAGCATTCAGAGATCTTTTACAGCTCTTGGAAGTTCAGCAATCTGATTATTCTTTTGTAAACAAAAACTTTTCGTATAATAACCAAGGTCAACAAACTTACAGTAATTATGATCAGGGACGTAATTTCAATAGGAAAAGTAACAGACGCTTTAGGAACGACAACTATCAGGACTTAAATCACAGACAGAATTCTGTTTATCAATATCGTCAAAATCATCAGCAACAGGAACCACATTTTGGTAATAATAGAAGTTTTCCACCGCAACAGCATGAAAGTCAGCCGGTTGGAATACGTAACCAACAATGTAATGCACAAGGTCAACCAGGCTTTAATGTTCCGCCGCGTGCACGTATAGCCCAAGATCCAACAAATAGTAACGCACGGCAGCAAGGAAACAACTACGAACAAAGAAGACAGTATTTCAATTCCTATCGCAATGCACCGTATAGGAATGACTTTCACGACAGACGTAAAAACAATGAGCATAATTACCAACATACGTTTAATAACAGTCGGTCTTACCAGCATCAAAGTAATCAACAAGAACATATTCTCATGAATGAACCCGACAGTAGGTATCATCCAGAGCGTAACACGTCTGGAAGAAGTAATAGAACGGTTCAAATAGTAGAAATGCCACAGAATCCTCCTAATAATAATAACACGTCAGATAGAATCTGACTAGATACTGTACAGGACGCATCTTCCAATAACACAAGCACTACCTTTGACACGCAAAATGTTGTTCACGAAAATGTAATTACTTTTGATGACATCAGAGACACTCTTTTGCAGGAAAGACCAGTTGTTCAGAAATCCATTTCACATCCTGTCATCGAAATTAAAATTGGTTCATCGAAATTTTCAGCAGTAATCGATTCCGGATCACCTATATCAGTAATAAATGAAGAAACTTTTAACGAGTGTAACAAAGAGAATACGTATCCGACATTACCATTAGGCAAAACAAAAGTGAAAGGAGCAGTACCGAGTAAAGGAGTAGACGTTAAATTACAGACGCATTTATCATTTCGTATTGGAGGTCATACATTCCACTCAAATTTTTGGATTGTTCCTTTATTGACAACAGACGTAATTTTAGGTACGAATTTTCTGGTACAACACGACGCAGTCATTGATTTTCAGAATTCTTATTTAATGTTAAAGGTTGAAAATGTACAATTGGCTTTAGAATTTCAGCACTCTTTATCTGCGGAAGAACAAACAATTAACCGCACAGAGGTCATTTCCGCAACACGTAACATAGACTGTAATCCCACATTGTTCACGGATACGTACGTACACAACTATAATACTCCAGACGAAGCTGACTACGACGTAATGCAATTGATTTCTGATAAGGTTAAAGAGAGCAGTGCAACTACAGACGACGAACGAACGCAATTACACAAAATTCTTTTGCAGCAAGCTCCAGTTTTCGACAACATTCCTGGTACTATGTCCGGATTCATGTATGAATTTCAAGTCAAACAGCACGATACATTTAAAGCTAAGCATTATCCTATTCCGCATATTCATAGAGAACAAGTTAAAAAAGAATTGCAGGATATGCTCGACCAAGGAATTATAGAACCAGCAGTTAGTCCGTACATAAACCCGCTACATATTGTTAAGAAAAAAGATGGCTCACTTCGCCTTGTACTTGATTCACGTCACCTTAATGACATTATTATTAATGAAACTGATCGACCACAGACATTAGAGGAACTTCTACAAAAATTTCACGGTACTGCTATTTATTCTACATTAGATTTGAAATCGGGATTTTGGCAAATTCAACTTCATCCGAATTGTAGAAAATATACAGCTTTTCTCTGTTTTGGCGACTGTTATCAATTTTGCAAATTACCGTTAGGCTTAACTATTTCTTCTGCGGCTTTTATTCGCGGTTTGAACACAATACTTCCGACAGAACTTAAGGACAGAATTACGACGTATGTAGACGACATTCTTATCGCAGAAGCTAACTGGTCTGAACACAATCTGATTCTTGAACAACTGTTACAAACTGTCCATGCACAAGGACTTACAGTTAACCTCAGTAAATCGCATTTTGGCAAAACTTCTATAAAATTTCTTGGACACGTGATATCAGCAGAAGGCATTGCGCCTGATCCGGAAAAACTTCAAGCTCTACGTGACATTACTATTCCTACAACAAAAAAACAATTACGCAGTTTTTTGGGCTTAATTAACTTTTTTCGCAAATTTATTCATCACTCTGCTTTAGACACACCCAGATTATGCCAATTAACAGGTAAAAACACTATTTGGTCTTGGGATAAGCAAGCACATTCTGAATTCATGAACCTGAAACATGCTCTGTTGAATGCACCACTTTTATCGCACCCAGACCTTACTAGAAATTTTTCCATTGCCACCGACAGTTCTAAAACCGCTTTAGGCGTACATATTTTCCAGGAAATTGAAGAAGATGGCTCAACAGTAATTAAAAACATCGCATTTGCAAGTCGCATTCTTTCACCTGCTGAACGAAATTATTCTGTTACAGAACTTGAAACATTATGTGTTGTATGGGCTTTTACGAGATTTCGGCACTTTGTTTATGGCAGACATACCACCGTTTACACAGACCATAGAGCTATACAATTTTTGCTTTCAGCTAAATTTACTCACGATAGGTTAAGTAGATGGAAACTATATTTACAAGAATTTAATTTTACGATTGTTCACATTCCCGGCACACAAAATGTTATAGCAGACGCACTATCGCGTTCTCTCGGCAACAATCAGCAAGACGTAGCAACCAACTTCTGCAAAACAAATTTCAGTGTCATGTACATTCAGCAAGTTGCATTTGAAAACTTTATTTCATCGTCATTACAGGACATAGCAAAGGAGCAAAATAAAGACAATGTGTGGAAAGAAATTAAACACCTTTGGCAAGATAAGAATAATGTTACGATTAGAAACCACTACACTGTACGCAATGACATTCTGTTTCGCCGCTCTCATCCTGACAGCAACAATTGGATATTATGCATTCCTGACGAACTGGTTAACAAATTAATCTGGTACACTCATTTAAGTTACGCACATTACGGAGCACGAAAATGTTTTCTTATACTGAGACAGAACTGTTATTTTACCAACATGGAGAAACGTATACGACGAGTTTTAGCGTCTTGTAAAATTTGCCAGAAAGCTAAATCAGACACCACTTCACACATTCCTCCTTTATATCCCATTATACCTGTTAAATTAAGACATATGGCCGCAGTAGACATTTTTGGTCCGATTCCGAGAACTAACAGAGGTTTTTGCTACATCTTTGTCGCTGTTGAGCTCACTTCGAAATTTGTTACCTTCACTCCATTACGCAAAGCTACTGCTAAAACTGTTTCGAAAGCATTTGTAAAACATTTTCTATTTCATGTAGGGCATGTGATGAAAGTAATTTCTGACAATGGATCTCAATTTCGTAGTAGCGTATGGACACGCATGTTACGAGCCAGAAACATTTCTCCGATCTATATATCCAAGTACCACGCTTCTTCGAACCCCTGTGAAAGATTAATGAAAGAAATTGGTAAGCTGTGCCGAATATACTGCCACAAAAGACATATTGATTGGGATACATACATACTCTCATTCCAAGATGTAATTAATTCCATTCCAAATGAATCCACTATGCTATCTCCGTCTGTTATACTGAAAAACGTTGAACCACCAAACAAAATTAAAGAATTAGTAAACTTCCCTAAATGTCGTCGACTAAGACACCACGAAATAATTGACATTGCTCTGAACAACATCAAACGTGCCGCAGAGCGCCGGAGAAGACAGCAAAAACAGGTTTGTAGACGCCGAGACTTTCACGTTGGACAGAAGATATTAGTACGTACACACTATTTATCCAGTAAATTAAAAGGTAAGTGCAGTAAATTTGAACTTCTATACGCAGGTCCATATCGGATTCGCAGCATCCCTCACCCCAATGTTGTACACGTCGAAACTTTGAGAACCAGAAAATCGAAAGGCAATCACCATATCTCAAACATTAAACCGTTTATTGAATGAAGACACTTTATAATTCAACACACTATGATGCCATTTACTAATGCAATTATATTCACCTAACTAATTACTGAGGATTATCGTATTTTTATTGGCAAGTGCCCGGCAAGGTAAGGTTAGCAGGTCACTCTTCTCGTCGTTACACATCAGACCGTGCACATGTTTCATTTTTTTTTTTTTTTGTGTGTATGATTGTACTCCAGTTTTATTTGTATGTATTGTGAAATAGTTAAGATATAACACACACCAGTTGACTTTGACATTTTTTGCTTTATGACATCTCAAGATCGTGACTGTTTTACATTTTTTGCTGCTGCATTGTGATATTCTCTGTACATTTTGGCTTTGAACACTGTCAGTGTCTTTGACATGATTTAAATGCAGGACATTAATCTTTGTTCATCAATTTCAGAAAGAAATGATGCGTGTAAGAAATAAATTCAACAGAAATGGGAATTTCACCTACGGAATAAACGATAGAAGATGCAATAACTTTATGGGGAAGAGTAAATGGATCAGGATTAACAAACATTAACGAGAATATACTATACTCATCATAGAATAGCAGTCTTAACTAATTTTTTCTTTCAGAATACTAGGTGATTGATGCAGGCTGTCAGACAGAACTACACATCTTAGTTTTAGTGATGAAATATGCTAGAGATAAGGATTAGTTGTGTAATGAGTAATGAAGTGATATTTTTTGCAGATGATAATGAATGCTGATGAATAATGATGAAGAATATGCTATTATGAATAATGAAGTTTTTCTTTACAGGTGATGATGATATTGGAGTTTTGATGATTGATAATGAAGTTTTTTTCTTGACAGATGAGGATAATGTTGAAGTTATGTATTTATGCTATGTAGTTATTTAAGTATTTGTTGCAGTTTGTTTTGACAGCAGGTGTTATATTGCATAGTAGGATGACGGAAAGTTTTGGAAAGGACAGCTATGGAACACATTTTTATACACATTTCACTACCTGTTAATTCGAAGTTCACTACTTTTCAGCATAGTGTGCGTTTCTTCTTTCAGGTCAATAATCCATTTTGTATTTTTTCCAGGAGAAGCTCTTCATGATACTTACTAAACCTGTTACTTATTATACCTGTTCTAGTACTTGCATTTTTATTTGTTACCCATTTGTGTTTATCATTTATAAATGTGATCACATATACTGCCTTGTTACATAACCTTGCTACAGCTGACTCATAACGAATGACGTTACCTATCCTCATTTGCAGCAATAGGTCAAAACCAAATAGTGTTATGCCTCAGCAATTAATTATCGATCCCAACGCAATGCATTGGTAAAAGAGGTATTACCAGTCCCACATAATGTCACTAGTTTATGATAATTCTGAATAATACTGATTAGCTATGAATAGTATGTCACTTCAGTAATGACTTCTTAATGATAAAAAAATATATATATAAAATAATACTTTGTAACTGGCCAAGGACTGCCACTGTTTATTGTAATGAGACTACTTATAATGCCCATGATTATTAATGCTATGACTGTAATTAACTGATTTTAATAATGACTTCGTAATGATCTGAATAATACTGAATGATGAACTATGTTTTATTCTATTCAATACTTGCTGGCCACTGAGTGTCAACAATTAATGTCAATCAATGAATTATGTTATTAATTATGCCATTAATTAGCTATTGTTTCCAATGTTGATACTTTGTAACTGGAAAGGAATGCGATTGTTTCATAATGCTCTGTAATTAGGAAAAGGCTAATGATTAATACTATACAGGGTGGTCCCGAATTCATGGTACAAACTTTAATGGTAGGTGCAGGACATTGTAACAAGGATATATTGTATAGGAATGTATAGTCCCAGGCGACGCGGTGAGGCGTAAACAGGGGAAATAACGGCCGAAAGGAAAACGAAAGATTTTATTGAAATCGTTGTTGACAAGTGTCATGCTTACAGTAAGTGTTCAAAATTGCGTCCACCATGAGCGATACATGCTTGACAGCGTCGGTGCAGCGATTGGCGTACACGTTCAAAGATGCCTGGTATTTCACGCACACCTGCAGCAGCTACAGATATGCGAGCAACGAGATCCTCATCTGAGTCAACTGGAGTCTCATAAACAAGACTCTTAAGATGTCCCCATAAAAAGTAATCGAGGCAAGAGAAATCAGGAGATCGGGGTGGCCAAGGGACTGGTCCACCACGCCCAATCCATCTAGCACCAAACGTGGCATTCAGGTAATTCCGTACAGCAGTGCTGAAGTGTGCTGGCGCTCCATCGTGCTGAAACCACATGCGGTTACGAATGGCGAGCGGAACATCTTGCACCAGTTCTGGTAACACTTCTTGCAGAAAAATAAGATAGCTTTCGCCACAGAGTCGCGTGGGTAGTAAGTATGGCCCAATCAAAAAGTCGTTCACAATACCAGCCCACACATTAATACCGAAACGTTGTTGATACGCATGTGGACGCGTTGCATGTGGATTATCAATTGCCCACACATGGGAATTGTGCGCATTAAAGACACCCTCGCGTGAAAATGTCGCTTCATCTGTAAATAGCACATGACCTACGAAATCCGGCTGCAACGCACATTGCTGCAACAACCACTGGCAGAAGTTCACGCGAAGAGGATAATCTGCCGGATTCAATGCTTGTACTTTTTGAAAATGGAAGGGGTGTAAGCGATTTTCATTTAACACTCTGCATACAGTCTGATGACTCACATGTACGTCACGCGCAACAGTTCTTGTGCTTGACTCGGGTCTATCAGCCACTATGTTCAAGATGCGTTCTTCCAGTCTTGGAGTGCGTACAGCTCTTAATCGACCAGCGTCATGTCTGTTGACGTCGAACGTACCTGTTTCACAAAGTTGACGATGTAACCGTTGAAAAATTCTATGATCCGGCATTCGTCGATTAGGATACTCCGCGCGATACATTCGTAACGCAGCTCTGGCGTTACCATTTGCACGGCCGTACATGTAATGCATGTCTGCTTTTTCTGCATACGTAAAGTCACCCATCGTCTACGGCAGCACAATTGTGAATGGCGCTTGTCCCTACTGCGATACATCATGTTCATCTACTGCCCTCTACCGGCAGTGACACCAACCGATCACTCCATTTCTCTTTCCCCTGTTTACGCCTCACCGCGTCACCTGCGACTATACATTCCTATACAATAAATCCTTGTTACAATGTCCTGTACCTACCATTAAAGTTTGTACCATGAATTCGGGACCACCCTGTATTGGAATGACAAATAATTAATTGAGTATGCTATACTTTGTAACTGGAAAAGAATGTGATTGTTTCATAATGCTTTGTAATTAGCAGAAGGCTAATAATTCTTACTATATTCAAATGACAAATGATTAATTATGCTTTGTAATTGGAAATGAATGTGATTGTTTAATAATGCTTTGTAATTAGGAAAAAGCTAATGATTATTACTATTGGAATGACAAATGATTAATTAATTATGCTATGCTTTGTAATTAGAAGAAGGCTAATGATTCTTAATTATGCTTTGTAACTGGAAAAGAATGCGATTGTTTAATAATGCTTTGTAATTAGGAGAAGGCTAATGATTCTTACTATATTGGAATGACAAATAATTAATTAACTATGCCATACTTTGTAACTGGAAAAGAATGCGATTGTTTCATAATGCTTTGTAATTAGGAAAAGGCTAATGATTAATACTATTGGAATGACAAACGATTAATTAACTATGCTATACTTTGTAACTGGAAAAGAATGCGATTATTTAATAATGCTTTGTAACTAGGAAAAGAAGGTTACTGATTGTATGTAAAACAATTCATGAACATTTTTCTGTAATACTACATACTTGGTACAGAAATGTTCAATAACTGGGCTATGAATGCCGCAAACTAATAATGTCCTTCACCTTATGAGCTAACTACCCTGAATTACTGCAATGTCCATTTGTCCTGTCTATCCTAGTGATCATGGAGCACTATCTTTGGTTTTGCACTAATTCTACGTTGGTGTGCCTTGTAAGAGCGTGGTGTTGACACGACATGCTGTCCACCACCGTGAGTGATGAAGACGTTATTATGGTCCCACTGTTTGGTGTACCTAGTGTACTGCTAAAATGAGAACATGGAACATTACTACGACAGTTCAGTGTCTTGGCTACACTGATAAATTCTGATGGGAAAAGAACTTCAAATTGTGTCACTTGGTGTTGTACTTCTGTGGAAAGATATGGACTTTCAGAACAGCTGTGTGCAATCTAAAGTGCTACAACCATGATGCAATCCTTCCCTTTCCTATCCTAATTCTTGTCACATAGTGAAAATCATTTTTTTGCTAACATCATTTATGTTCATGGGCTATACATTTTTTAGATTTGCTGAACTCCAGTGCGAGTACACTTATGTCACTTGTCGATATGGCTTTTTTTTGCCATTATGTTTATTTGTTGTGACAATGCTAAAGACATTTTTCGATTTGTTCTGAAGCACAGTATATGTGCACTCTTGTCTTTTATATTGTATATACATTTTTTATTTTGATGATATGTTCTGAACTACAGAGCATGTGCACTTATGTTGTGTGTTAATATGTTTTCTACTGAACTTCAGTGCCTATGCATTTTTCTCATTTTTCAATATGATTTGTACTCATTCTGTATATTCAATACTTCAGTGTGTATGCACTTATGTCATTTGTTACTAATTGTATATACATTTCGTCAATTGCTAATATGTTCTCAACTCCAGTGCGAGTACACTCATGTCACTTATCAACACGATTTTCTGCCAGTCTGTTTATTTGTTCTGAATATGCTAAAGAATTTTTTCAGTGCGTGTGCACTCTGTTATCTGTCAAATAATTTGTATATACAGTTTTCTGATTTGCTACTATGTTTTGTACTCACATCCTGTCTTTGTCTGATACATTTTGTACTCGGTGCATGTGCACAACATTTCATTTATGTACTAAATTTGAGTATTCTGTAAATTGTAAAAATTTCTTGCGATGGCAAGTCCAAATGACTCACCATCGCTGCCAAATTCCCCCCCCCCCCCCCCCCCCAGTGGAGGGTTATGAAACACGTATGTAACGTAGCAGCGATGGTGAGGCACGTTAAAATCTTTGACCAGAGAGCCTATAATCGTAGTTAGTCTGCGCTTGACCGCGCGAGTGTTGCGAGCTGTTCGCTAGTTGTCGTCATGCAGAGCAGTACAGTAGTAGTCGTCGTGGAGTACGCTAGTACTCGTCATGCAGAGCAGTCGGTCAGTAGTAGCAGCCCAGTGCGGTTGTGTGATGTAGTCTGTCGGCAACACTGGTCAAGATGCTGAATGAGGTATATTGTTAATTAAGGTAATCATCAGATAATGTAAAGTTTATTTATTGTAATTAATTTCCAACAAGTGCCCCAATAATAATTTTGATTTCAAAAGCAATTTTACAAAAAAAATTTTATTTAATTGAACTAACGATTTCGTTCCACTTCCCTTAAAGAAAAGTTTCAGTTAAATTACAAAAAAAAAGAATATTATTATTTGCAATGCAGTTCCTCCAAGCCGTGCGCAAGAATAAGAGCAGAAATTTGTCTAGCAGTTACAATGAGGTAAGAAATTAATTCTGATTTTTGCACAAGGGCCAAAGACCGATATTTCGGTTTAATTGAATTATCATTATCACTGAGATTTTCTTATCACTGAATTGACTTTCATTATTTTCGTGAGGAACTTATACTTGGGTCAGATTGCGATTCTCATTTTTTATTGTCATTAAATTTAATTGCTAGGAAGTTACGTTTGGCTCCCATTCAATTATTATTTCTGTCTTTAAAATTTCAGTGGAGAGGTTACACTTAGCGCAATGTCCATTACCATAATTAAATAATATTGTCATTTTTTAAATTTTTGTGGGGAGGTTACAGCATCAAGCCCCAGATCACTTTGTAGTAAATTATATCCTTGCTAGCCAGTGCCAATAAATCATGGCCGTTCCCGTTCCAGCTACTAATCTACATGAAACTATGCTCAGGGAAGGGAAGTTGCTTAAATATAGATAATTCCAGCCATTTGTACTAGACAAGAAGAATGTGAACCCTAATGTATTAATAAACGATTTCCAAAATGAGCTTCCTTATTAATGGAACGACCTGCAGAACGTAAGTTACGTATCAGGATCGGAAGAAGGAGAAAATGTTCGTTCTATGGGTAACTGAAACGATGAAGTCTTGTGCGAGAAATGAAGCTTCTGAGAAATAACTGCTGTCTAGATACTGGTCATGGAGTACTGAAGAGTGACTACACCAGGAAGTTTTCAGTCCTGGACCGTTTTTGTTCTGCAGCGGGAGTCTTAGTCTGTAGTTAGAATAGTATCTCAATAATTCAAGGTACTGGGGTCAAACTTGGTGCACATATATATTTTAAGGATTGTCAAAGCAAATTTGGAGGTAGATGTATGTGAAAGGCTTTTAAATGTGCTAGAAAAAAATTTGAAAGATTTTCGCTCTACTGTTGGTTCTATTGATTTAATACAAGAGGATGCACGAGCTTGTTTCTCTCACAATGGATTTCACATGGGTCTGAGCCATGCACAACATAACAATCAGCTGATGTGGGGTCTGCGGCTCGTGCTCTTGCGGTGCTCTGCGCACGGGGTCTCGGGTTTGATTCCAGATGGGGTCAGGGATTTTCTCTGCCTCGAAATGACAGGGTGTTGTGTGTCTCTCATCATCATTTCGTCCTCATGCACTCGCAAGTCGCCGTAGTGGCGTTAAAGAACTTGTGGTCTCCCGGTCACCAATGCCATATGCTCATTATTACCTGATGTGGGAAGCAATTATGAATTAGTCCGCTTGCAACAATAAACACCGACATTCGGAGGCATTGGTCAGGCAAATAACAACGGAAATAACTTTATACATAATCGTGGTCGTCACAATTGATAGAATCAAAGACACAACCCAGGCTACAACACGAATCAGAATCTGGCACAGTGGAAACAAATCCAGCTGCTACTACCAACCAGCAGTGTACCTCGTTGAAGATGAACCTAAGAATTAGCTTCTGTAATCGCTTGATGCCTCGCTTTTCCCATAAAATTTTAGAATGCATGGAGTTACCCGAATTCCCAGCAAGAGACTGCAAGAGAGCTGTTGATATGATATCCCAGACTGTATGGTTGTAGCCAAGGAAGTTTATTACAGTAGGAAATGTAGTGATATGAAATCCCAGACTGTATGGTTGTAGCCAAGGAAGTTTATTACAGTAGGAAATGTAGTGGAAATATCTTTGTTTATGTCACTTGGGGATTTAATAATACATTGCATCTTGAGACTTGACATTTTTTCTGAAAAGAACGCCTCATTCGACTTTTCTATGGGCCATGACTATTTCCAGGTCCACAGAACTTTCACCAGGCCCAACCCGCTGAAGCAGGATGGATTTATAGAACAGGCAACACTCCAGATAATAGCTTGTCTACAATCAGTAAAACAAACGACGAACGTTTCCTGTTTCGACTGCAAAGTACTATCGAAGAGCAAGTTTACCAGAAACGGGTTAACGGGAAGATCTAGGACTATCACAGAGACAACAGTTAACACATCTCCGTTTACATTATAAAAGGATACACTTGACACATCGAGATATTTTCTTGTCGAAATTTGTGCCATAGTCTATATCCAATTCCATGTCCCAACATAAGGCTGTAAAAAATTTAATCACACAGCTATTTCAATGGTATTTAATTGTCTGGATCAACTATTTACAGGAATCTGAGGAAAGCATCAATAATATTCTGCATATATTCCCTTGGTTCACTCCTATAGAATTGATGTGTGCCCAAAGCAGAACTATGAGTGGCTGAATGTGTTACCCTGAGTCCCTTCTGAGACATATCAGTGCGAAGGAGAAATTCAAGAGCTTTTTGCTAAGTTAACAAAGAAAGCAATAAAAGGAAAGTAACCACAAGTTTGGCAAATTTAGTACAGCAACTTCATATCGGAAAATAATGCTCATACAGAATCATTGATAGTCCTCATTACTGACAAATAAAAGAAATGGCAATTGTTGTAAAAGGAACCCTATACGTTATGGTACTTAGGATACCAAATCAACGGCCTTTTTTGGGATATTCATGAACAGCTGTACCTCCACCAAGATTTTCTAAAGTACTCTTCGTGAAGTGAAAAGACGAGACTTCAACTTTACCCATTCCAATGTGAATTCCCTTTCTTATGAATAATGAATGATTGTAATTCATTCTATTTGTGTAACATTGAGTCCTTTTGTTTCATCAACAAGATCTGTCTGTATATAGTTGTAAAATGTACAGTTGAAATCAGAAAGGAAATTATGACATGTCGAATGATTCAGTCTTATGTTACAGCTCGTAATAGATTCACAAATTATGTTATGCCGATTGACAGTATTTCCACATTTTGGTTTTACTTACATGAAAGGTTTACCTTATTTCTTACAGGAAATCTTTTAGTTATAATTTTAATTGGAGTAAATGTTATGTTCCCATCCTGATCTATTAATTTTCTTTTGCAGATAACCAGAGAATATATTGAGTTAACGAGCAGAAACATTGTTGTATTTATATTCAGTACATCCGTTAATATCTGTCAAACAATCATTGATTTTGAATAATACCAGTGTTTTGTAAAAAGGACAGCTTAAAATTATTATTATCTTGTGTAGATAATCAGTTGTGAGTAACGCAAGTGAGATAATTGCGCTGATTGATTTGTGGTGCATAGCACTCCATTCGAATCCTTCTGTGCACCAATTACTTCGTTTCGTCAATCAGCTATGTGTTGGTTTATTAAAAAGGATAGTTTTTTTAACTTAATTTTGTTTGACTCGGAGTAATACCCTTGTTCCAGTGTGTATGTGGGAAGATGTACCTATGGAACTTTTAAATGTTAAGTCTATTCAAAATGAAATCTAGACACAGATCATGAATAATGAGCTCGTATTAGTATGGGGTGATTTACAGTGCAATAAGAGTATTGTACTAATCAAAAAAGTGCGACACATTCAGTATTAGAAAATCACCAGAAAAACAAAATATATTCATATGACCGATGGAATGCCGCATGATGATCGGCAAAATCAGCTTGACCCTTGTCGCCATATCTTGCAAGCACATGTGTTTCTGATTATTTGAATATGACGAAACTGTCGTTGAACTCCAAATGCTCCATCGTGGTATTACACTTATATGGTCATGAAGGGTCATGTGATCAAGATATCAACAATATGAGGACGCTATCCGATTTTCAAACCTCCTGAAAACTATAGAATAAAATTTTATTATTATCTGTCAACATTCCACTTAGAAAGCAAATTAATTCAAGAAAATTTAATAGGTAGATATATCAAATGTTTTTACTAATCCGTTTCCACTTCAGCACTTAATCTAGGATAGAAACCATAACTTTCGTTTGACTGTGTTCATGTATTTGCACCATTGCTTTTGGTGTTGTGTCATGAGGGTAGTCCCATCCAACGGATGGATTCCTTCCTGGCCATCCCACACCCTGCCGAAACATTGGAGGATGACCACTACCTCAGTCCAGTTTCACATTACAAAGATTTCCGACCGCATCCTGTTATCAAAAGCCGATGTCGTGGCCAAGTTATTTCCTCAAAATCTGACGAAAACGTTATCATCCCTCATCTCCTTGGTCATCTCCAGTGATAACAAAATGTTCCAGTGAACAGATTCCTTCTGTAATCCAAGGCTGAATAGATTTCAGTTGGGGCTTTGCAGCGGTTTCCCTGCGACCTAGTGCTGAATAGGAAACCCAGAATTAACTGATTACAACCACAGATGTACTAGCTGGTAACAAGAAAAATAGTGATAGCTGCAAATTTTGAATTTTAAATTTTGGTGCTTTAACATGGTAGCTTATTTCCATCAGCAACCAACAGAAGCTAACGTAGCGAAAATTAGCTACAAATATACTCAAATACATAAGCAATTATTCGATGACAGTTATTAATACATATTCCATACAAATATAAAGATAATTCACATGTGAAATACGTGAATATGAATACTAATTAAATGTTGAATCCTAATAGCGACAAGAATTTTCAGTATACGCTACCTGATATCCCTTTCTCGGATGAATTCTCAAAAAGCACTTGTGCATAGACAGAGAAAGGCCTGCAATGAACACTGATGGTAATCCGTTTCTTCCTCTATTACTCACTGACTACAATTGCCGGCCGTTGTGCCCGAGCGGTTCTAGGGGCATCAGTCCGGAACCGCGCTGCTGCTACGGTCGCAGGTTCTAATCCTTCCTCGGGCATGGATGTATGTCCTTCGGTTGGTTAGGTTTAAGTAGTCTACTGACTACAATGTAAGGCACAATGCTACCCTGTTTACTGTGATCAGATTACCCAAAGTATTTTATTTTATTTTTCGTTCTGTGTTTAAGGAAACTGTGAGTTTCGTTTTACTTTAGCTTTACGTAACGATACGCTGTGCGACAGAGAGCCACCAGAAACAACATACCTAATACTATTGGAATACAGTGTTGCGATCTCGGCAAAACGGAGGAAGTTTATTGCTTGTAATTTTCATATTAAGAGGAAGAGTACTGTAATGAATTATGACTTATAAAAGCTGACCCTCTGGACAGACGATGAATACAATTGTCAGAATATGCTATTGCTGATGGAAACCTCGCTAAATTTCTGATTGGCAGAATTCAGTCCAATTGTGAACGAGTTCTGAACTGTTATTGTGACATTATAAATGTTAACGATTAGACAGTGTTATGTTTCAGTTATGTGTGTCTCGTTTCTCTTGCGATTTTCAGATCCTCAGTCTCCATGTTTAAAGATGTATGTTTACACAAGGTGTGGAGTTATGGGGAGTGGGATCGGTTTATTATTGTTGTGGAAACACCACAGAAACCAATATTTTATTCTTAGTTACACGAAAAGGAATAGGTTTACAGTAACATGAATCTCAGAAGCGGAGAGTAGTTAGTCCATATTTGAAAACTATGCTGGTGAATAACAGAATCTTTCAGATTCACGCAGTATACCTCTTTGATTTCCCACATATCATTTTACGTGTGATAATGAGGAAATACGTCTGCTACTGCATAGATTCGTCGATGTATACTACGGCACATAGCAGTAGCATGGCAAACATTTCACTTTTTCTCAGTTATACCTCCGTGTACCACTGGTGTTGTCACACTCGCAAATATGCTATCTACATTATTTTGCCCTGGGTTATGTGCATCCAGGTGATACCATTTCCAATAAACATTTTCAAAAATTGTTCATTCATCGTCTAGTAGGAAATTTCAGGAGCTCTTGGCCGTGTATTGTCATCTGAATAAACGAACAGGAAGTTTCAGTATGTTTCCTAAACATTTACATACATTTATAATATCGAATTATATTAAATTTCCTTGTGTATTATAGTTTTGAATGTTTCAGAACGTGCGTTTGTAGCTTAAGTGTTCGGATTCATAAAAACGTGGACTCGAAAATTAACACTAGTGCTGCTGAAAAAAGGACTTCTCTATGATACCAGGACAAAGTGTTTCCTGACAACCTATCACACTAAGTCCTGCCTACTTCCACCAGTAGTTAAACAACATTTTTTTTTAGTGCTTGATGAGTTACTTAAAATTTAACTTCAGATACGTCTTCACTGTTTGTGAACTGTATAAACAGGGGTACGAATGTGCAGTGGCTCTCATCTGTCTAGAGCACAAAAGCATTCGAGCATTGCTGCCCTTTTATAACACTACAAAATACTAAGGTTCAGTTACAATGAAGTAAGCACACATTTTGGATGCTGAACACGATAAATATTGGGCTACACTTGGCGCATCCCACTGGTTCAAGCTAGATTATTGTTGGACGTAATTTATACAATTGCCATTAGCACTAAGCTGCTCATCCTTGCCTCTCATCAAACTGGGTGGGTGTTATCCTCGTAATTAACGAGAAATTTCGTTACCTCAGGAACAATCATTCAGCCAACAATGCCGACTACGTACCTCGAGACTCCCCATCGCTAATCTTTAACAAGTGATTAACGTTCCGCAATGGTAGACATTTTGGACATTCGCGTTCTACCGACAAAGCATAATATCTGTTACTAGAATACAGGTTAGACAGAAGTTGGCACGCCATCTTTTCTAATGCTATGAAGACAAGTTAGATAAACGAATATTGAGAATAAAATCAGGCCTAAAGTTGTACAGAACTCTGTAACAACACAAGACAAGAAGGAAACCCAAATTGTTTGACGGTATCGATACAAATAAGGGGAAGTATGTCAGATTTGTGGGAAATTGAGGCGTAAGCGATTATCTTGGAGTAGTTCGTCGATGGATTGTCCTACACATTGCGAACTTCTACTGTTAGCTTTCCAGTGTACCTCCACGGTAAGCTGGTTGTTACTGAAAGTGTGCTTGAAATTTCGAAAAATTGGGAAGGGTTTATAATGAAAATTTTCAGTAAATTTATGTAAATAAATGTCACAAATGTGACATGTTTCTGCCATTCAATAGCCGAACAAAAGATAACATATGGAAAGAAAATAAGTTATGACAAAAATCGAAATTAGAAATAAAATAACCTAAATAAGAACCTAAAATAACAACAGTAATTGTTAAAAATTTCAAATAATACGGAAAAATAGTTACACAAGAAACCGGAAAAATCAATGAAGATAAAAGGCAGCCATCAAAAATAGCAGCAAAAAATAAACTAATTATACCAAAGAAAATATAATAACACCTACCATCAAAAGAATATCTTGAATAAAAATTTTATCACTCAACATTGAATAATAAAATGAACGAAAAGAATAAAATGTGTAGAAAAAAAGAAAAATCAAACAATTATCTTAATCAAACCGCAACAAGAATTTAATTCAGCTAAAAAAAGGCATACCAAACAAGGACAAACATTAAAAGTAACAGAAGTTGAAGGTATAAAATTCACAATAGTATCTATAAAACAAATATTCTGAGAATCACTTAAATTATGAATTATTGAACCTGCACACATAAATAAGATCTCCTTAAATAAAGCATGAGCCAATAAGTGGCACAAGCAAGTTTTTGATAACTGAGCACGAAAATTCTCATTATTAAACAAAGTTGTCTCAAAGTAGAAAGGCTGATGCTATTTCCTTCTAATTTGAGTGCAGCCACACTGTTGTGATGCCTATTTATTGGAAAATATCTCGAAATTTTTTCTGAATGACGATGTACAGTCTTAGACATAAAGATTGACCGCCGGCCGGCCGCCACAGAGACTAAGTCCGAGTCGTTCACTTAAGGTGGCCAATAAAACTGACCGCCCCTCACAACCCTAAGTCCGGCCATCTGCACAATCTGGCAACAATGTAAGATGGGGAAGTTTGGAGGAAGTGTTGTCCACTCCCGAGTTGATATGGGTGTAGTGAGCTCGTGGTCTTGCGGTAACCATCGTACATTCTGAGTTTAGAGTCGCATGTTCGCATCCAACTGCTTTTTTTTTTTCCACATTTCGGTCTAAAGTTATGAATCTGATTGAACATCGAAGACAATTCGCTTAACATTCTACCCACCCACAATAACGAGTATTCCTGAAACAATTACGCAGGACAATTCGTGGCTGCGTCGCGATCATAACAGCTTACGCTCGAGCGTTTCCTCGCGCTGCAGTGGCTACCGGCCACCGGCAGACGCCACCCGCCGCCTGAAATCCGGCGCCGCCCACGTGAAGGTGGCGCCACGCTGTCAGTGTATGTATCAATGCCATTTTCGAATTTGAAGTTCTAGCTATCATCTTTCAGTTAAGCATAGGATTATGCATACTTGAAAATCATGAACTACAGTTAAGCATTGTAAAATTGTGTAGCAAGTGGGAAAAGGAGTAACATCTGCAACACAACGTTTACTTTTGGTATAACAGAGGAGTGAATGTAGAGAAGCAGCTAGAAAGATTTGAACTGTGCGTGGAGCCAGTGCTTTTGGGAAAAATACGCCAGAAAAAGATATTCTTGCTTCAACTAAAATCGTTCTGGCATGAATGATTTTCCACATTAAGGAAGTCACGACTACTCATATATGTGACAGATTACCATTTACCATCATGCGACATTTGCGTTCAACAGGCGAAGTTCAGAAGTCTGGTGTAGGAGTACTGCATGCTCTAATTCGAAACAACAAAAATCAACAGAGTGACTATTTTTGAACGTCATCAGGTCGCTCATTGAGCATTCCTATGCAGTACTGTTACTGGTGACGAATTATGATGCCTTTATCGTTAACTTCCTAAGAAAAAATGAAAGGCTGAGCCCCACTAAAAGACGTAGACTAGAGTAAAGTGTTGTGTGATCATAATATTTTACATTTGATAGCTCCATAAGAGTGTTTTGGACTACGAATTCTGCCCCAAGGGGTGTGTGCAACACAGCTGGAATTTGTTGTCAATAACTGAGACACCTTTCGGTCGCAGTGTGAGAAAGTCGAGCAACAAAACTACATTACCTGTGTTACTGCATGATAACTCACTCTGTTGATTTGAGAAACAAAACTATCCAGGAGATTGATAGGAAAGTCGTCTCTCAGACACCTGTATTGATAGGAAAGTCCTCTCTCAAGCACTTGTCCCTTTCGTCATATATTAGTAAAATATTACCTTTCCCGCTCTTGATCGATCAACCGTCAAGGCATTTCATTTCTAGACGAAAATAGTCTTAAAACTACTATGGTTTAATGACATCGTTAAAACAAGTAGTTTTCTGCGGGCGTAGAATTTGCAAACAACTGTTGCATTGTCAGATTGTTGTAGATATCATGAAAGAAAATTCAGCTGCTGATTAATTTCTCTTTGATGATTACTGTTGGGTTTAGCAAACTAATGGAAAATGCAAATAAATTATTCACTTTCCTAATACAAATTAAATTCAACTTACCACAGAAACAGCACGACGGTAGTCTATCTTAATAAAGCACTAAGTTCAAAAATGGTTCAAAGGTCTCTGAGCACTATGGGACTTAACTTCTGCGGTCATCAGTTCCCTAGAACTTAGAACTAGTTAAATCTAACCAACCTAACGATATCACACACATCCATGCCCGAGGCAGGATTCGAACCTGCCTCCGTAGTGGTCGCGTGATTCCAGACTGCAGGGAAGCATTAAGTGTCTGTAAGACGATTGATCCTATTTTAACACGAATTAGTAGGATATTACCGACTTTTGACCTCGAAAAGATCTGTATTTACTTCATTTCCGGTCTCATTCGCAAGTATTATGAAAATGTGGCACTCCATAGATAAAATTATGTATTCACAACAACAAAAAATATGTCGGCAGAAAACGAAAGTGGCGTTATGACATTGGCAGTACCGTAAGGTTTTCTCTCTGACAGTAAGGGTTACTGGAAGTACCAAGACAAATTTTGCTCGAGCGCTGTCTTACGATTCCCTTATTGAGTTTGAATCTCCTGCTTGTAGCTCTACTACAAAAGAATAAAAAAATCTGGCTTTCAGCGAGTCTAGAAAGACGAATGAAAGCAGCTTGCACCTGGTAGCCAAGCATGTTACCGGAGAAATGATATTTTCCTAAAGTGGGAAGACATCCATTTGTGGTTGAATTGTTGGCAAATATCAGTCAGACGTGTGCCGTTGTTCTAAGCGTTTCGGTGTGCTGCATTTGTACCAATGATTTTTCTACAGGTTTCTCTCTCCCAAAGAGAGAGTTGAAGTCTCCCTTTAGTATTTTCACGTCATCTTAGTGACTTTTGCTCATAGTATTTTCAAATGTGTTCCAGAATTTTTCGCCATTTTTGGTGTTTTTCTTCTTTTCGATGATGGTGGGGCCATGTGCATTGATGAGTGTTTATTTTTTACTGGGGCTCTGAATGAGCATAGTCATAAGTCGATTGTTGATGGGTGTGATTTCTTTGACAGAACTGATGATAGATCTGTGTTCGAGAAATGCCATGGCCAAGATTGGTACGGCTTCGCTACCTTTTGTTGCATGTAGCTCTTGAATATGCAATGGTTTCCGTAATGCAAGGTTTCATTGTCAGTTAGTCGTGTTTCTTGAAGAGCAATGATGAGAATTTTTTGTCGGTCGATTTATTATGCTAGATTATTTAGTTTTTGTTATTTGGATCAATGTATCGATGTTTTGTTATATAAAAAAAGGTCTTATGTATGTGAAACCCTATGGGACTTAACTGCTAAGGTCATCAGTCCCTAAGCTTACACACTACTTAACCTAAATTATCCTGTGGACGAACACACACACACACACCCATGCCCGACGGAGGACTCGAACCTCCGCCGGGACCAGCCGAACAGTCCATGTCTGCTGCGACCTCGACCGCTCGGCTAATCCCGCGCGGCTGTGTAGTTTTCAAATGCATGTTTTCTGCTTGTAGGGACCTTTACAAGAGATCTTCAATATTATCTGCCGTACTAGCCTGGCCTCCACAGAATCCGAAATTACAACAGCCGCCTGTCGACAGTTCGCACAGTTCATGTTTGCTTGTGTTTCATTGGTTTGGCTTGGGTGATTCCATGACCGTACGGGACCAGAGGGTGTTGAAGCCTTTGGAAGCAAATATTTTCAGCCGAGCTCATTGAGCTAACAGACGGTGACCAGAGTAGCGATAGTTTTCACTCAGACGTGCGTGGATTTTGAGTTCAACGGATTGAGTAGTCGTTGAGGATTGTGTTAGTATTTGGTACACCCCAAGTATTTGATTTCCTCGGTACCACCCATATGGGGAAGGGTTTTCCCTATCGGCCCCACCGGATTATTATTATTATTATTATTATTATTATTGTCATTATGTCATCAGAAAATCCGATATGGTGCATCCTCCCACCACTGAAATAGATGTGCATTGTTCGAATCAGTATTTCCATCACATAAATATGGGTTATAATTACGTTACATTGCTTCTACACTCCTGGAAATGGAAAAAAGAACACATTGACACCGGTGTGTCAGACCCACCATACTTGCTCCGGACACTGCGAGAGGGCTGTACAAGCAATGATCACACGCACGGCACAGCGGACACACCAGGAACCGCGGTGTTGGCCGTCGAATGGCGCTAGCTGCGCAGCATTTGTGCACCGCCGCCGTCAGTGTCAGCCAGTTTGCCGTGGCATACGGAGCTCCATCGCAGTCTTTAACACCGGTAGCATGCCGCGACAGCGTGGACGTGAACCGTATGTGCAGTTGACGGACTTTGAGCGAGGGCGTATAGTGGGCATGCGGGAGGCCGGGTGGACGTACCGCCGAATTGCTCAACACGTGGGGCGTGAGGTCTCCACAGTACATCGATGTTGTCGCCAGTGGTCGGCGGAAGGTGCACGTGCCCGTCGACCTGGGACCGGACCGTAGCGACGCACGGATGCACGCCAAGACCGTAGGATCCTACGCAGTGCCGTAGGGGACCACACCGCCACTTCCCAGCAAATTAGGGACACTGTTGCTCCTGGGGTATCGGCGAGGACCATTCGCAACCGTCTCCATGAAGCTGGGCTACGGTCCCGCACACCGTTAGGCCGTCTTCCGCTCACGCCCCAACATCGTGCAGCCCGCCTCCAGTGGTGTCGCGACAGGCGTGAATGGAGGGACGAATGGAGACGTGTCGTCTTCAGCGATGAGAGTCGCTTCTGCCTTGGTGCCAATGATGGTCGTATGCGTGTTTGGCGCTGTGCAAGTGAGCGCCACAATCAGGACTGCATACGACCGAGGCACACAGGGCCAACACCCGGCATCATGGTGTGGGGAGCGATCTCCTACACTGGCCGTACACCACTGGTGATTGTCGAGGGGACACTGAATAGTGCACGGTACATCCAAACCGTCATCGAACCCAACGTTCTACCATTCCTAGACCGGCAAGGGAACTTGCTGTTCCAACAGGACAATGCACGTCCGCCTGTATCCCGTGCCACCCAACGTGCTCTAGAAGGTGTAAGTCAACTACCCTGGCCAGCAAGATCTCCGGATCTGTCCCCCATTGAGCATGTTTGGGACTGGATGAAGCGTCGTCTCACGCGGTCTGCACGTCCAGCACGAACGCTGGTCCAACTGAGGCGCCAGGTGGAAATGGCATGGCATGCCGTTCCACAGGACTACATCCAGCATCTCTACGATCGTCTCCATGGGAGAATAGCAGCCTGCATTGCTGCGAAAGGTGGATGTACACTGTACTAGTGCCGACATTGTGCATGCTCTGTTGCCTGTGTCTATGTGCCTGTGGTTCTGTCAGTGTGATCATGTGATGTGTCTGACCCCAGGAATGTGTCAATAAAGTTTCCCCTTCCTGGGACAATGAATTCACGGTGTTCTTATTTCAATTTCCAGGAGTGTAGTAGACATATTTCTCACTTTTTCTTCGGCAGTTGCTACCTGTTACTCCATCATAGGAATTTATGTGCGCAGCATTGTTGCAATACAGACGTTCAAATTATCCGATTTCTGTAATTTCATTTCGATACCAGATCGTTCTAATCGGATTCAGCCAGTCCGGCTTAATGTGGATATCCGAATACGACTCTCATAATTCTTAATCGGACGCTTGAATCTAGATCACTTATTTATGACAGGGCCTGAATTCTTAAACACTGTGAAAAATAATAATACAATGTGCTTATTACTAATATTTTATTTAAATAAAAATATATGATGGAACGAGATAACAGTTTATTTACAGGAGCGGAGCCCCATCCATCATAGCAGAGCAGTGCGACATTGGTTTCAGGGCCAAGAGAGGATAAAGCTGTTTCCGTTTGTTCCACGATCACCGAACATCAACCAGATAGAGAATATGTGGGCAGAGGTAACAAGGTCGTTGCCATATGGACCTACAAGTGCAAGCGACCATTGGACGAATATAGAAAGCGTATGGTGGGAAGTAAACCATCACGCTACACTGTCGACGACTTAATGGAAACAATGCCCCTACGCCTTCGAGAAATGTTACGTAATGATCGTGGGCGGGTTGGTTACTAAAAGGATACTCGTCCACAAAACCCATGTGGGCAATTATCTGAGAGTCGGTGAAGCTTTGCTTTGTCACAGCTCTTTAGATGCAAGTCCGTTTACTTTCAGTCTACTCCTTACATTTCCTTACAGTTCACTGAGCAGCTGCACTATTCCCATGTATTCCATGTTTGCACCCATATCTACATTTAAAGTGTGGAAAAATGCATAACAAACATTGATTCAGAAACATATTTGCAATTTAAGTTATTTTGCACTGGATGCATATGAGGTCTGTAAGGAAGCCTTATACTTTTCCACAAATGAAAACAATTTCGTAGCCGTACAGGTTTTGCCAAATTAGAACACATCTGAGTTTAGAACCAACTAAACGAGTATTCCAGGAATAAAAAAAGTGAAAGAATAGAAATTGCTTCTAATAAAAAAAAAACTGTCCAGCTCTTCGTAGCCTACATAAAGCAATAGATAAAAAAATTTTCAACCATTCGTTATATTTGTTATTCTTCTTCAGCATAAAATGTTCTTCTGTAACATAAAACATGTACTCTTCTAAGTTCTGTTTGTTACGACGTAAAACACAAACTGTCCCAGAAGCCACGAATAACTGCTATTCTTTGCGGACGGGTAACAGTTCCAGTCGTGTTGTGAAGCTTCTGTTATCGGTATATGACTTTCTGCGGTTCTGTTGATAGTGCTAATTTTTTCCTAGTCCAGTTCCAAACTCTGATTCTATTTTAACATAAGAAGATGTGCTCTACAGTTTCTACAAGCCGACATTTGTCGCAGTATGGAGATGGTCTCAATTTGATTTTCCATAATCGTTCCGCTGAGGGTATGGTTTCGTTTACAACGTTGCACCATACGGCACTGACTCTAGTTGGTAGAATTTTATTGTTGATATTTTTCCAGACGTTCCTCCAGTTTTTTGTAGGTTAATTTACCGGAATTGGTTTGTGAAGACGATGTGTGGTAATATAATCATAGACGGTTCTAGTGTTGGTTTGGGCTGGTGGAAGTCTAATACAGCTCCAATCGCCATTGTGGTTTCGGTCGTAATCTAGGCTGGCGTGCTACACTAACAGGAGCGTTCCTATCCCCAGGATCCACCGAGAGGAACAGAAGTTTCGTGATGCTTTTCTTAGTGGCATGTATTAGTTTAAAAGCACGTCTTTAATTCCAAGTCCTCCATTTTGCCTATGCAAAGTCGCCGTGTGGAGGGATACTTTGAAGATATTTTGTTTCCACACATGACAAGAAGCTACAGCTAATACTTTATGTGCAGTGACCTGCAGTATCGGTAAGACTGCTGCGACATGATATATTTTGCTAAGTATGTATGTATTTATAAAGTGAACTTTCTGCAGTCGGTCTAACAATCGCATGTTATGGTCCTTCAACAAGGTTCCGATGACATTAAGTTTCCGCTCCCAATTGTTCGTGGCCATGCGCTTGGGATTCGCCCATAACTTCAAGCCGAGTTGGAGTCTCTCTTCAGTTACATGTAACAAGTGCGCACCTGTTGCACTATTGTAAGAACCGAGATGCAGGTTCATTTGGCTACAATAGTGCGTATGTTCATCCAGCATGACGGTTCTCCTGCACATTCTAGTCATCAGGTGACACATTAGCCAAACCTAACATTTCCCGGAAGGTGGATCATTAGATATGGGCACTTTTCTTGGCCTTCAAGGCCCTCAGACCTTATCTCTTTAGATTTTTATCTGCGGGGATAGTTAAAGGCGAAGTCTACATATAAAAAGTAAACCCAAGAGCCGATTTGATCGTTCGGGTTATGAATAGTGCAACACTCATAAAAGAACGCAAAGACGACCTCAGTGAGGCTACACGTGGTGTTATCAAGAGAAGTCAAATGTGCATTGAAGTTGGTTGGTGAATTTTTGAAAACCAACTTTGAACGTCCTCATTTGCCTTTGCTTTGAGTTTCTTAGCGTTACGTACTAACAGCTGTATATCTGTACTCAATAGAAAGTGGACGCATTTATATGGAATTTTTTTCGTCTGTACTACCACCTGCTAAAACATGTACTATTCCTCCTGAAACACCCTGTATATGGATATATGTGTGGTGTCTGTTCTTTCGGACATGTCCGAAAGAAAATGCTTCATGGAATTCCGCAACGACCTTCGATCTAGTTGCAGGGGCTGATACAGATATCAGAGCTGCTTGACTGTATGAATAAAAGTAGATGCTACAATTTTTGTAGGGTCTACTCTAATTTTCCTCTGTGCACATGCTGACAGAAAAAAACGTGTAATACTGATCTTCGTTAAAGAGATTCTAGGCAGTACACCAGACCTGGTACTTTCATCTATTTTCGACCTGCCAGTATACCACTATATTATGTCTCCTGCACGGTGTTGTGGTTCGTTTTTCCACTGTGCCCTGCTTCCAACTGTTACATGGCAAAGTACATTGAAACAGCTAGATGTCATTGTGTAGTTAGTCGGCATTTCCCCAGCCATCGCCTTACTGATTTGGGTTTCCGTATATTCTAACTATATCCAGTTATTTCCAATTTTTAGCCTTTATGTCCCTGCCGCTGCCTCCATTTTAAGCCACAGATGTAAGGCGGGCATGTCTAGCATAATATCCATGGCAAGAGTGGATATCCTGCTAATTCCATCTGTTTGTAAAAGCAGGCCAGTCTCTGCACTTTGCCAGACTCCCTAGCAGCCACCTTCTGTTCGACTTCGTTCTTATTATAGGCCAATAAATTATAATTGGTCTTTTTGCAGGGATTTATATCCAGTACGTACTGGGTTTAGACCCCAGTTTACCCTACAGCAGTTTCTAGTGCTTGTAAGATTATCTTTCGCAGTGGAAATAATTTTTTATGTGAGGTGTTCATAACAGTTTTCCATCCAGGTCTACCTCTAGATACACTACAACCCTCTCTAAAGTGTCATCGAGAAACATAATTTTTCATTATGTGTGCTTGACATGCTTCCCCATAAATAATACTACACCAATTTTTGTGGGGCTCGTCTTTAAATACTTTTTCACAATGTTCAGTGCACATAGGTTTAACAGTACTAGCAAATTTCTAAGTCTTGCTGTGAATAGATCGTCTACTTATTCTTTTCAAGGTTCGTCCCCCGTATTCAGCTCATCTATGAGTTCATTCACCACTAGGTGCTTCATCTCTAACCATTTACTCGAAGGTCGTATTACTCGACATCCAGGAAGACACAGAGAGCATCCAGAAAGGGTAGTGCTTTTTCCACCTTCCCAACAAGTTGGTGAAGTGTTAATTCACATGATTTGCTTCGCAAGTATTATCAAAATGT
Source organism: Schistocerca serialis cubense (assembly GCF_023864345.2). NCBI lineage: Eukaryota > Metazoa > Arthropoda > Insecta > Orthoptera > Acrididae > Schistocerca > Schistocerca serialis. Next base: position 153,800,165 of record NC_064643.1, read on the forward strand.
GGCAGTTCATAGATAAAATTATGTATTCACAACAACAACAATATGCCGGCAGAAAACAAAAACATGGCATTATGAATTTAGCAGTACCTCAAGGTTTTCGCTTTGACACTAAGGGTTACTAAAAGAAGCAAGACGAATTTTGCTAGAGCGTTGTCTTACGATTCCGTCATTGAATTTGTATCTGCCTGCTTGTAGCTCTGCTACAAAACAATTCAAAAAAATCATCTTTCGGCGAGGCTCGAAAGGCGAACACAGGCTGCATGCACCTGACAGGCAAGCACGTTACCTACGAGCTAGCGAATAGGCACGGTGTCTTCCACTTACTTATTGATGCAGTAAGCGCTATGGCAGATAAACCGCAACATAAGAGGCGACAGTAGTTGTATTTCTCATGTGGAACGACTTTCGTGGACTCCAAAGGATTAACTGATATCCCTATGTCACGTCTCAAGCGAAAATCACTCAGCATTAAATTGAAATGACACGACAATATCAAGTGAATTTAGCAGGATAGTTCTGTGCCATCAAGGAAGTAACTCGTCGGTCACAGAGTTGCCAAACATTCTGCGCTGTTGCCAAGTTTCAGTTACACCGCCAGGAGGGATACCAGCTGATGTGTTCTGTGAGTGACCTCGGAAGTGGCTATAGCTTCGTTTCAAAGTTGCGGGTGGCAAGGGCCGCAAGATCGTCAATATATGTCAATGAGTCTTATTCGCATTTCTGTAACTAGGTTTAGGGGCTAGAGTGCAATTACTTGTAATACATCGATGCACTGAATGCAAACTAAATGTCATAAATTAATAACTGCGGCAATTATTTGCGTTTTACTGACTTAATGGGACAGAAACCTTGAAAATGTATTCACCAGACGCGATTCACAGTTTTGGAACTTCTCCAGTGGTTGAGTTGGCAATGTATATTTGCTGTACAATATTGTTATTGAGATCACTGTCATTGGCACATCCACCAGAAGACATGCATGGCCTGGCTTATTGTTGTCAGGTTTTCTAACGGATATTCCGCCTTTGTTCGAAACGTGAAGACTTACGGTGAATTCGAACATTCCACATAGCGAAAATTTGATGTTTCTATTCTTCCAGCTCTAACGTTCAAATAACAGTTACAATAAGGGGCAGAAAAGCGCCTGTGAGTCAACAGTTAATAATGCAATCATAATTAGTGGAATCTGACAAATTCCATCTGCCATCTGATAATT